>NW_022602820.1:0-27391 GCF_008692095.1 Etheostoma spectabile | reverse complement strand
CAACAATGTTCCAACATGTTACAGCAGCTCATCACTGCTGCTTTACTCTCTGGTCTCCATGGAACCTTCACAAACCAGCAGGCAATGCGGCACCACAGATACAGTAAACTAACAGGGTTTCTTTCACTCACTCAGTCAGCTTGATGGAGAAGAGAAATTCTCCAGGAATGACTTCCTGTTGACTGATAGGCCTGTGATAAAAGCGTGTAGGCTTATGAGAATGTCGAAATAAGTAAAAAGGCTCATGAGTGTCTAAATTTGCAATCAGCCATCAGGGCAGATAAGAATGTAGTAAGTTACTTTATTACTAGATAATTCAGTGTCACCAAAATTACATCTCACATGATTGGTCTCCTGCTGGTTATACTACAACACTTACTTTGGAAAAATAACAGTGTGTAATGGGGAGAAAAGGTCAGTCCTGGATCACACTTCCAGAGTGTGTGTGTGTGTGTGTGTGTGTGTGTGTATATAGCCTATATATACATACAGATGTACACTAGAACAGATAGCTGATGTCAAAACAGGGCTTTATCCTTAAATGTAATGGCATGAGTTGACCAAACAACCATGATAATTAAAAAATAACAATCATACTCTTGGATGAATGAATAAAATCGTTTTTTTTATTAAACAGAGTGAGACAACAACAACAACAAGTGTGTGTGTGTGCGTGTGTGTGTGTATCTAACTGGAAAAACAAGAACAAAGTGAAGAACAGGGATGAATATTGGGTATACAGTATAAGTGTTGAGAAGAGAAGAACACATTGTGGAAACAATAATAGTTAGCATTAAATGACTCCTGTATTGGTCCTCATTTTCCCGGAGGGGGTGCACCGCGGGGCCCTGGTCTATCCCACCAGAGCTGTCCACCGTTAGGTGTGCAGCAGTCAGATAAGGTCTTAGCCTGTTCTGCTCTGTGCAGCCCCGATTCCCAGATGATTGCGTTGTGCATATACAAATGAAGACAAGTATATGCTTCATTATGGGCCTCTGATATAATATAGAGAGTTGACCATTCAGAAGAGGTAGCTATTTAATCAATTTCCCCTAGAGATACCTTCACAGCTGGTGAAGTCAAACTAGCAGGCAATCAGTCGTCTACCAAGTTAAAAACACAGTATAATTATGCCGTGCACATACAAATAAAGCTATTTAATCAACGCCGTAGAATGGATGTATCAAACTATTGCATACCCTGGAAGATGGCGACAAAAAGCATACAACGGAGTCCAATGGGAGTGTCGCCACTCTGTCCATCTCTACCACAGCAGCATGGACTGTTACGACCTGGTGATGGAATCCTCTACGGAGAAATACTGTCACATTTACACTGTTTAATGTGAGCTGTCAGCATTTTAACCGTGTTTAATTCTGCTACTATAGCTAAAGGTAGGTTAACATTACCTGCTGTCGAGTGTAAAGTCAGGCGCAGAAATGAGGCCCTGAAATGTTCCTCACTTATTCAGTCTCGCTACTACAGTTTTGGCACCGCATTTCGGTACCCAACCCTAGTTAGGACTAAAGAAAAGAAGCCAGGTACACGTCAGCGTAAGGTTACAGCGGACGTTGCCTTATGAGTTTAACAAAAAGGTTAGTAAAAGTTATTGTTCTGCAGCGACAACAGTTAAGTTTAGGCAAAAAAACTACTAGTAAGTTAAGCTATCTACTTTGACCTCCTCCCACCGTGTATCTTTGTGCTCTTTTCCTTTTCGTGGCTATAGGCCTATGAACCATGGTTCAAGGTGTGGATGACAGCATGTGGCCAACTGAGATGGGTATGGCTGCAGCCTGGAGCGTCCCATGTCATCCGTCCCGTCTCATGCGGTCCCGTCTCATGCGGAGGTGTGTCCAACGGCAAATTCAGAGGGTCAAAAATACGAAATCGCAATAATTTCCCAGATGGAGTCAAGGGTAAATTCGTGACCACATTTGTTACAATCAATTGAAAAACGTTAATAACTGTTAAAGTAACAATTTTGCCATATATATATAGTTTGCTCATTTCTGATTGTGGTTGTATTGTTCCATATAACGTAGCTACATCTGATGAAACCTGCATCAGCGTCGCAGCCATTTCTGCCAACTAACAGCAGGACCTCCTGAGGAGAAATCCACGATCTGCACACACAACAACAAGACTACAACAATAAACATGTTACACTCTTTCCAAGACTTTTTAATTTTATATTCTAGGCCTATATTGTTTTCACACTTCACCGGGACATTGCTGCAAATACAACTGCTTATCAGCATGGCGAGAGCATTCGACTGTTATAGCTCTACCAGCACTGCCTCGGCTGTCGGGTCTAGACCCGGGGCAGAATGCTGTCGGGTCTCTGGGACCCGGGGCAGAATGCTGTCGGGTCTCTGGGACCCGGGGCAGAATGCTGTCGGGTCTCTGGGACCCGGGGCAGAATGCTGTCGGGTCTCCGGGACCCGGGGCAGAATGCTGTCGGGTCTAGACCCGGGGCAGAATGCTGTCGGGTCTCTGGGACCCGGGGCAGAATGCTGTCGGGTCTCCGGGACCCGGGGCAGAATGCTGCCGGGTCTCTGGGACCCGAGGCAGAATTCTGTCGGGTCTCCGGGACCCGGGGAAGAATGCTGTCGGGTCTCTGGGACCCGGGGAAGAATGCTGTCGGGTCTCTGGGACCCGGGGCAGAACACGGTTGTATTTACCGCGGTCTCGGCCTTCAGGTCTCTTGGACCCATCCTGCATTGGACTGCGTAGCTCTGCTGCCACGGCCTTGGGCTAGAATGCGATTGAATTTTTCTTACACTTCCGCCAGCGGGCTATTGTTTGTGTTGTAGCTTTTGTTAGAAGGGGGGGAAAAAAATTAAAAACAAAACCAAATGCTTGACCTCTGTCGGGAGAGAAATTCCTTCTATAGCTGCAACTTTGATCCAAGTTGCAGAGGGAATTTTTTAGTTTGTCTATAATCCAAATTATTTTAGAGACGGACATATATTTTTAATATTTAAAAAAGTACATATATTTCATTCATTAGCATGATGGTTGACGTGAGCTTTTACTTTGAAAAGTAAGAGAGGTGTAGTATTTTTTCCAGATGCAAGCTCTTATTTTGAAAAGTAGAAACTCGGAGATGGCAGAAGGATTCTTTTAGTTTGTCTATAATCTGCATTTATTTCATAGACGGACATATATTTTAAGTGTTTTTATTCATCAGTATGATAGTCTGCATTTATCTTATAGACATGTTTAGTTAAAAAAAACAACATATTTTATTCATTTGTATGATTGCCGTAACGACAATCATGCAAATGAATAAAATACTTTTAATATTTGGTGTTTTTTTTAACTAAACGTTAAAAAAACATCAAATATTAAAAGTATTTATTCATGATAGTTGAGGCAGGCTTATTTATTCCAGACAATAGTCTGCATTTATCTTGTCAACACAAGCATAACATTCAGAAATGAGCAAACTATATACATATATGGCAAATTGTTACTTTAACAGTTTTAAACGTTTTTTCAATTGATTGCAACAAATGTGGTCACGAATTTACCCGTGACTCCATCTGGAAAATTATTCGCGATTTCGTATTTTTGACCGTCTGGATTTACTGTTGGACACACCTCCGCATGACAGGGGACCGCATGAGACGGGACGGATGACATGGGACGCTCCAGGCTGCATCCATATACTCTGGGCAATTGCAAAAGACAGGGTCGACCAGCACTGTTGTTTTTTCAATATCCTTATCATCTATATCTACATGTATGCATAGTGAAATGTGTATTCTTTGTTTCATTATTAGAATGACTAGTTTAGGAAAAGAAAGCATATCGTGATTTCGTTATTAAAACAGGTAATAATATCAACCATTTCCATGGATGCAAATATATTCACATTGAAAACGCATTTTTCTCTGGTTGTTCCTCATATCTCTAAATAATCAGTTTGAAGACATTACAGCCTCTGTGGTTTTAGACTTGTGCAAAGGAAATCCATAACATGACAGAGAGCCGGATGCTTTAAGGTTTCCTATGATGACCAGATAAAATAAGTCACATGAAAGCCATAAACTGTTTCATTTTTAGGTCTTGGTTTTGGTTTTATCTTTTTGTTCGGGGGGGGGGGTTGAAATTTAAGATGTTGTTTAGTCAGTCATATAAGCTTTTGGTGAAAACTGACTATTATTTTTCATGCTGTAATTTGAAGCATTAATTTAATTTGAAAGTAGTTTTGGCTGTGGGTGCAATGTCTTTCATGCCAAGGTAAAGTTAGATGATTCCTGTAAGCAAATTGGAAAGTGTAGTGCTGTAAATAATAAACATATGCAAAGTTATTGCTCTAACAAACAAATATATAAATTTAAATTCACTCCGTTGTTGGTGTGAGTTGCTAAAAGGGGTAAGGTTATTGTGTGTACCTCACTGCTTCATACACTGACGTTTTATTGTATATTTGCGGTAATTTACTGCCAACGTGTTGCCAGTAAATTAGATTAGATAAAATTAGATTATACTTTATTTATCCCACGACGGGGAAATTTTGTTGTCACAGCAGCAGCATTTTTTCAATAAAAGCAAAAAACAAAAACACACAAACAAGTAAGCACACAAGAAATACAGGCAAACAATAGACAATGAAAATATGGTAGACTGAGTAAGCAAAATGGCGTCAAATAAAGTTTTAAAGTGCGGTTGCCATGATACAAGAAACAATATTGCAGTGTAAGTGACGTTAAGATTAAATTGAATGTGTAATTAGAGTAATAAAGCAAGAGTTGGTGGCATATTTTAAATTATATTAACCTGTGACCATAAATATTGAAATGTAAGTACTTGTAATAAAATAATACAAATACCAATATTAAAGATAAACAGAAACGTGTGTGGTGTAGATGGGAGAAAAACAGGAACAGAAACTGAAACTCCAACATTATCAGGTATAGTGCAGGTGTTTTAGAGTCTGACAGTGGCCGGGATGAATGACCTGCGGTACCTCTCCTTCTTACACCGTGGGTGTATCAGTCTGCTGCTGAAGGAGCTGCTCAGGGACCCCACAGTGTCATGTAGGGGGTGAGAGGTGTTGTCCATGATGGATGTCAGCTTGGCTAACATCCTCCTCTCCCCTACTTTCTCTATGGGGTCCAGAGGACAGTCCAGGACAGAGCTCGCTCTCCTGATCAGTCTATTGAGTCTGCTTCTGTCCCGGTCCGAGCTGCCCCCCCTCCAGCAGACCACAGCGTAGAGGATGGCAGAGGCCACCACAGAGTCATAGAAAGTCCTGAGGAGAGTCTTGCACACTCCAAAGGACCTGAGTCTCCTCAGCAGATGGAGGCGACTCTGGCCCTTCTTGTATAGAGCATGGGTGTTATCAGTCCAGTTCAGTTTATTGTTTAGGTGAACACCCAGGAACCTGTAGCTCTCCACTACCGCAATGTCCGATCCCTGGATGCTCACCGGTGAGAAAGGGGATGTTTTCCTCCTGAAGTCGACATAACAGTCGTCTCCTTTGTCATGCTGGTGTTGAGCTGAAGCTGATTGATCCCACCAGCTGACAAAGTCCCTGATGACCATCCTGTATTCCAGATCGTTCCCCTCAGAGACACAACCAACAAAGGCTGTGTCATCGGAGAACTTCTGGATGTGGCAGTGGGTGGTGTTGTGTGTGAAGTCCGAGGTGTAGAGGGTGAAAAGGAAGGGGGAGAGCACCGTACCCTGAGGGGCACCTGTGCTGCAGTGCACCACATCAGACACACAGTGATGGAGCCTCACATACTGTGGTCTGTTGGTGAGGTAGTCCGTAGTCCATGCAGCCAGGTGTTGGTCCACTCCGGCACTATCCATCTTCACTTTGAGCAGCGAAGGCTGGACGGTGTTAAAAGCACTGGAGAAGTCGAAGAACATGACTCTCACAGTGCTCCCGCTGTCCTCTAGGTGGAGCAGCGATCGGTTCAGCAGGTAGATTACTGGGTCGTCCACCCCAATCCCAGGCTGGTAAGCTAACTGCAGGGGGTCCAGTTGTGTGCCCACCAGGGGTCGCAGGTGACGCAGGATGATCCTCTCCATGGTCTTCATCAGGTGAGAAGTCAAGGCAACAGGCCTGAAGTGGTTTGGCTCCCAGGGGCGCGGCGACTTTGGTACCGGAACCACACAGGAGGTCTTCCACAGGGCTGGGACCTTCTCCAGGCTCAAGCTCAGGTTGAATAAGTGCGTGAGCACACCACAGAGCACAGTCCCTGAGGTGACTTGGGCTAATGCCGTCCGGGCCCGGGGCCTTCCTTGCCTTGATCTTCTTGAGCTGTTACCGCAAGTCACCGCAATTACCCCATTACAGTACCATAACTGTACATGTTTTTAGTTATGGTACTGTAATGGGGTAATTGCGGTAACTTACTGGTTACCGCAATTACCCCATTACAGTACTATAACTGTACATGTTTTTACAGAATAATACCCTTACTGTACTTTAGTTTCACAGTAGTATAATACCCTTATTGTACCTTAGTTTCACAGTAGTATAATACCCTTACTGTACCTTAGTTTTACAGTAGTGTAATACCTTTACTGTACCTTAGTTTTACAGTAGTACAATACCCTTACTGTTATACGTTTTACAGTAGTATAATACCCTTACTGTACCTTAGTTTCACAGTAGTATAATACCCTTACTGTACCTTAGTTTCACAGTAGTATAATACTTTACTGTACCTTAGTTTTACAGTAGTATAATACCCTTAGTGTAACTAAGTTTTACAGTGGTATAATACCCTTCCTGTAACTTACTTTTACAGTAGTATAAAACCCTTACTGTACCTTAGTTTTACAGTAGTATAATACCTTTACTGTAACTAAGTTTTACAGTAGTAAAATACCTAACTGTACCTCAGTTTACAGTAGTACAATACCCTTACTGTTATACGTTTTACAGTAGTACAATACCCTTACTGTACCTTAGTTTCACAGTAGTATAATACCCTTACTGTACCTTAGTTTCACAGTAGTATAATACTTTACTGTACCTTAGTTTTACAGTAGTACAATACCCTTACTGTTATAAGTTTTACAGTAGTAGAATACCTTACCCTTAATCCTATGGTAATTACAATTTGCTAAATGATGCTGTAATTGTCTTGTTGTATTATAGTTTTACTTCAATTGTGACTCACAGTATATAACACTATTTGGCATTGGCAGTGCAATGTATTTAAAATATTTTACATAAATGCTATTGTATTTAATAAATTACAAATAATTGACTTTACTTCATGTACAAAAGTAATGCATTTTATTTTGTATTATACAGGTACAAATATCAGGACCAAGATATCTGAAAGAAACCAAAAAACAGACAAAATTGACATACAAGCGATGTTGCAACCATGTTTAAATATGCACTAAACACTGGCCAGCATTCAGAAGCGAATACATGTCTGAGCAATGCAGTTACCTTTTGAATTGACTCTAAGAAAACAAAATGTACATTTTCAAAAACCTCAGATGCAACTGCAGAAAACTAGATAATCTAGCCAAAATAATAATAATAATAATAATCTTTATTTGTAGAGCACTTTTCAAAAACAAGCTACAAAGTGCTTTAACAAGTGTAAAGACAATAAAATCTAAGAGACAATAATAAAAAATAAAAATAAAAATAAAAATAAAAATACAAAAGCATAAGAACATTGAAAGACTGAAATACAGTTAAATATAAAATTTGTAAAATACAATGAAAATAAAAGGGGTAAAAATAAAGTCAAATAAGATCGGGAAAGGCTCTCCTATAAAAGTATGTTTTAAGAAGCGACTTAAAAGAGTTCACTGACTCAGCTGACCTGATTTCCTCGGGCAGGCTGGTCCAGAGCCTCGGGGCCCTGACAGCAAACGCTCTGTCCCCTTTAGTTTTCATTCGAGACTCTGGAACAGATAGCAGACCTCTGCCCGAGGATCTCAAGGTGCGTGCTGGTGTATATGGGACTAAAAGGTCAGAAATATAACAAGGCGAGAGGCCATGAAGAGCTTTAAAAGTGATCAATAGAATTTTAAAGTCAATTCTAAAACATACTGGGAGCCAGTGCAATGAAGCTAAAACAGGAGTAATGTGGTCATATTTCTTTGTTCTGGTTAGAAGCCTGGCAGCTGAGTTCTGGACAGTCTGGAGTCGATCAATAGATTTTTGAGTTAAACAGGTGAAAAGGCTATTGCAATAATCCAGGCGTGATGAGATGAAGGCGTGTAAAATGGTCTCGGTGTCTTTAAAAGTTACATAGATCGAATTTTAGCTATATTTCTAAGTTGATAAAAACATGATTGAACAAGTTTTGTGATGTGCTGCTCAAAATTTAATTGACTATCAAACCAAACACCGAGGTTCTTTGCCACGGGCTTAATGTGCTTTACTAGCAACCCGGCAGATGGCAGTATTTGCTTTGCCATTTGCTGAGACCCGATGACGAGGATTTCTGTTTTGTCTGAGTTCAGCTGGAGGAAATTATTTAACATCCATTTATTAACTTCACCAAGGCAGTTGTTAAGTGAACTCAGCATTCCAGGGTCTGAGGATCTGACAGGTAAGTATAGTTGTGTGTCATCAGCATAAATATGAAAAGAAATGCCATGTTTATGGATAATATGTCCAAGGGGAAGCAGATACAAGGAAAACAAAATGGGTCCTAAGACCGACCCCTGAGGCACACCATATTTAACTGGACTGAACGAGGAGACAGTTATTTACAGACACGCAAAACTTCCTATTTGTCAGGTATGATGAAAACCATTCTAGAGCAGTACCAGAGATCCCCACTGTCAGGTTCATAACACTTTACCTTACTAAATAATGACGGTCAAGCAAGAAAACGAGACTCAGGCGGCAAATGAGCAGTTAATTGACAGTTGCAAAAGGGAAGCCACCACCAGAGCAGCCTTTCCGCAGCGCAGCTCTAGTGGGAACTTCAACAATTTCTCTGCAGCTCTGTCCCTTTATTCAAACACACACACACAGAAGATTCACAGGTGTTGATGTAAGGAGGGGTCTAATGCCTACGCCAGAGACCCTGGGCTGGCATGTACTCTAACTGACCTCGGATCTAAGGCTCTTGTTATCTTCTGTGATATGCAACAGTGGGACATTTATTGCCTTTTGTTTAGGCAGCAGTAAGAAACACAGACACGGCTTGAAAGAAACATAGTATTGTTAAATGTGCATATAATAATAATAATAAGCATGACAGTTATACTAATTAGGAAAGTTATACTAATTAAGAAACAGCTACAAAGAAATAAGCAATAAAAGACTTTATAAAAATGAATTCTCTATCATTTCCCTCCTGTTGTACATTTAACAAACATCAGTAATTATCTCTCCAGTTGGCTTCCAATAATCACATCATCACATGTACTCACAGGAAGGTTGTATACCCATCATGGAGAAGGCGAAAACCTTTCTGTTGAAAGGGAAAATTCCTTCTCGACCCTCTCTTAGGAGCGGCCGCCCTTTTGGCCAAGATAAGTTCAAAAGTATTGTTTACAGGTGGTTTAATACATCATCGTGTGGGCTTGGGACACATTTGTTATATTGATCAGATTTAGCAGAGAGCTGCTGGTATTGAACATGTGCATAGTTGGTCAATGCTTGAGACATAGTACGTTGTATCAGAGTATGAACACAAGGCATTACACATCCTAGCACTATGAAAATTATTACCAGTACTGTTACAAGGGGAGTAACAATTTTAAGCAATAATCCATACCATGGTCCTGAAGTCAACCAGGAGAGGAAATCTCCTTTAACCACATTATCTGCCTCAGCAGCATCTCTAAGAGCAGTCAAATTGAGGATGGCTTGCTGAATGATTCCAGCATCTTTGTCCTTATCTGGGATAAAAGTGCAACACGTAGTACCAATAATCGTGCACACACCGCCTTGTGACGCCGTCAACTGGTCCAGCACTAGCCTATCATATCTGTTTAAAAAAAATGCACCCCCACAACCATAGACAGAAAACAGAAAACAAGAATACATTTGTCTCATACACCATGTCTTTCCCTTCCTGTGTTCTTCCTCGTCACAGCGAGTGCTGTGCCTTCAGGAAAGTGCTATGTGCGTGTGTGGGGCTGGGCGATGCAGTACGGGCTGTGGTTACAGGCGGTCTTGCCTCTGGTGTTGTGGATTTCTTCTGGTGTCAGAGGTTCGTCCACTAGCACGTCACACACCGTCGGAGTCAGTCTTTACCACTGCCTCATTTGAGGGTGTGTTGTGTTGCAACGTTGGTGACACAGAACGTCTCATGTCAGATTTCCGGGCGTCTGGCGGGCCTGGCTTGTCCTCTGGTCTTGAAACCCTCTTGCAGTGTGATGCGTAGACCCACGTTGCCCTCTCAGCAACCTTCACTGCTGTGGGTGACCAGAAGAACCTGGAAGGGACCTTGCCAGTGTTTCGATTGCCAGTTTCTCCTCCTGAAGTTTCTTACGATCACAAAATCCCCTGGCTGCAGCGTGTGGAGCGGTCCTTCTGCTGGGTGGGGCAGGGCAGCAGAAACCTGGATTCTTATGTCAGAAAGACAGTTGTACACCCTACTCTAACATCTCATGCTCACACAGAGCCGTGGAGGGAAGGAGGCTCTAGAAGCTTCTAACCCCCACACTGGGTGGTCTGCCAAAAAGGATCTCACACGGAGGTTACTGCGCGTCCTTACCCTCATTCGCACGTACGTAGTTTTGTTCTTAACATGCTGTCATCGCTTGACAACCGACTTGATATTCCCCATCTGGGATTGCTTTCTGTCATTAGAGCTTATGCTAACACTGAAGAAGTTTGTTTTGAAGTGGAAACACCTCACCAAACAATGCTTTTCCCCTCTGACGGTGTGAGATCAACAAATTTCATCATATGTTCAAATGTTGTGAAGACCATGTTGTCGTTAACAATAATAGCACTCGCCCCTTTATAATATTACCCATTTAGATCACACATTTCCCTGTGGATTATGCTGCAACAGATAATGCAACCCCTAAAAAAATGTGTTGTAAGTAAGAATTGAAACCTTTGAAGGTGTGAAACACCACCTGCGACATCATTCCCCCCTCATGAGACATGGCTCCTCATGGCTCATCACAGCCACATATGATACAAGTATTCTGTTAAGCAGGGCTTGTCAGCTCTCTGATAGGGATTGGACTCTGTGGTTCTTCCTGAACCGCTAAGTGTTCTGAACTTACAGCTGCTCTCTGCAACTCTGCAAAATGTGGGAAAAATGGCGTGGAAGGCAAGGTTTTGAATCTGGCCCCTGCCAGACACCCTTATTAAAGGTGCACCCTGCACTGTCCACTGAACTCTGCAGCTACTGAAGCTGGAAGTGAAAAATCATTCAGATGCACTGGGTGTGTGCAGACAGATCTCTACCATGTATTATGTTAGCTAAAGGCCGAACTAATCGAGCATAATGTGGGATTAAAACACGACAATAGGAACACATTCCTAGAAATGACATAATTTGTGCAGGTTTTGGGAGGGAAAGTATCTCCTCAATCTGAGATGAGGACAATGTTTTCCCTGACGCTGAAATGTCACAACCCAAAAAAATGCACTTCTTTTTCACAAATTGCAGTTAGTTAAACTAGCTTTGTGCCCCCCTGCTGCCAGGTGACACCAAAAATGCAATAGTGCAATAGTTAGACTCTCAAGGCTCTCTCTCAGAGCTTCGTTGTGGACGGTTGGGCTGTCACAAATCCTTGTCCTAAACGTGTGAATGTGTATGCCTTACCATCCAACAGGTATGCAACCCAGAATGTGCTGTCTTTGTCCACTGGAACGCTAAACAAACAAACGTTAGACAAACAAACAACAGAAAAATATTGTGCCCACCCTGGAATTCCTTGAAGAACAACGTACGGTTTGGTACGGTGGGTGCACGTGCGTGGACCGCTGCATTTACTGCTTTGAGGTCCTGAACAAAACGCCATTTGACCGGTTCCCCCTACTCACGAATTTTCTTGACAGGGAAAATAGGCGTGCGACATGGAACTAACTCCTGCTTTCAATAGAGAGTTAAAGACCGGTCGGATTCCATCTTGTTTCAGTGGCTACTGATAATTTTTTTTTGGGCCTGAAGTCTGAGAGCGGCGTGATGACATCAGGCTGACAATTTTTACGAGATTTTCCACATTTATGCGCTCCCCACAGGTGTGTCGGCTCGTGGGACAGCAATGGTGAGATCTCTGTGGGGGAAACATTCACAGCCTTATAAAAAAAAATTAATGTGTGTGTGCGTGTCGCTTCTTTCCGCTGGAACACACTGCGCGCGGCGGTCACATCGTGTGACAAGAGTTTCCAATAACTCCCGTGGAAAGGGAGGTGTAAACGTCCCCATCCACGGTTTCAGTCCAGTCAGTCAGCTGGTCACAGTCTAGGACAAAGTGTCCCAAGTTTCTCCACTGATCTGTGGAAGGTTAGACAGAAGAGAGATATGAGCTTATGAGTGCTGGACTCTGAGAAACATTCTCTGCTTATCAGTCAAGGTTTGCCAGTATGTGTAAGCACACTCAAGCTCATCCGTTGTTTCCCTGAAAATTCTTCAACAAACATGTCCTCTCTTCTGATGAGACAAAATAAGTGGAATGTAGTTTAGTTCTGACCTGAAGTCAGCAAGGGTTAAATCACATCTCTGGCCTCATGCAGCGGCTGGCAGCCTGACCCAGAGACAGATATACCACTGAAAAATCAGCTAAAATGTGTGTGTGTGTACGTGAAAACAGAGTCAGACTGGCTGTGACCTCTTCTAATCTCATAACCTTGAGACCTGTAGGAGCTCGAGATAACTCCTATGCCCCAAACATTAGACCTCTACCTAACTAAATCACAGAACACAGGAGAGAGCAAAAACCATTTTGCCCTTCTCTCCTGCTCCGAATCATCTAACCCTATGTCCACACATCCATGGGAGATAATAAAAAAAATAATTCTGGGACAATTGCTCCACTTGCACTCCTTTCAAGAACTACTCTACTAGAAAGCTTTTGATTTGCAAAAAAAGATGTTTTGGACATAATTTATTGCACCTAAATAAACCAAAAACTCTACCTCCCTTCCCTACACCTTTAAGATCGTAGTAGCCAATTCATACACCTCAGATAAACACATTGCATAAGTAGGAAAACCTTCTACATGTTTTTTTTTTTTTTTTTTTTTCCTAGGTGACAATATTGCGTCTAGACTTTTCCCTATCGTGTGAGGAAGAGTGAGATGTTTATGGGCTGTAGCGTGTAAAAGCAGTTACTTCATTGCAAGCAGATTAGTTAGTGTGTGTTAATTGCATTTTCACTTCCCTTCTCCGGTGCAGACTGGCTCAGACTCTCCACCACTCCCGTTCCCCTCCTCCCTTTCATCCGCCCTTTGCTGGCTGTAGGTGCGATCCCCTGCTGGTGGACCCCTCTGTTGTCGTTCCCCTTCATGTTTTTGGGGATGGGCATTTGTCCGCCCAGTGACCTCTTCCTCCACAGTTGAAGCATGTGTCTCGGTCCACTGTTGGCCTCGGCCCTCCACCTCGCCCTCTGCCTCTCTGCCTTTTCCTCTCGCTTTGCCTTTGCTTGTGTCCCCCCCTCTCCAGCCAACGTTGACACTGTCCAAGTGATTTTTCTTCTTTTCAGCTTGTTCAGCTGACTTGTAAAAATTCTTTGCAGTACCTGGTGCTGCTGTTATTGTCAGATGTAGAGGGGAGAGGCCGTGGCTGCTTGTAGGGAGAGAGCTTGTAGTGAGGTGGGTGCTGTGTGGGATCTGGTCTGCTCCTGTTTCTAGCCTCTGGGGGAGACACGGACAGTGTTTCTCTCCTCAGCCTGGTTGTTGGAGGAGAGTAGGGTAGTGGTGGGTCGAGCAGCTGATCACCATCTTTAAGACTCGGATAGAGGGAAAATGCATTAGTGACGGGGTTCATATCTCCTTTCTGTGTTTCAACAGCATTATCTGTTCCCTCCTTAGTTACTAGTTTTTTTTTTTTTAATCTGTTTTCTTTCCCTATGAGTGGCTTCTTCCATCCACTGACTAAAACATTATTTTGCTTTTCTTCTATTTGAATCAGATTTTGGGTGCCAATCGTTTGTCCCCCTCTCTATAATTTTCCTTTTTCTTCTAAAACCTGTTTTAGCACTCTAAGTTTATCTGTAACTTAAGAAACCATTATCAGGAAACCTGTGTTTTGTTTCACCTAATAAACCAAGCATTTTAAAGCCTGCGGACCATGGTTTGTCATCATTCCATCCAATACCGGCGCTGAAGAACGTGTGATTTTGTGTGCTCTTGTTATCCATTTCCAAAAATAGTCAACAAGCAGCCGAAGTACTTATTTTACGTATAATCGTCACTATACGGCCCAGTTTAGTTCTCGGTAAACTTTGCGTGAAAACCTGCAAATAGCTGTAACTTCATTTAAGCTACAATGACTGTTTATCTGTGATAGATTTATTTTTGATGAAAATCCTGATAAGCAGCTATGATGACTGTTTATCTGTATGATTTTGAAATCTATTCGTCACCCGTTCTAGTCCGTACTGGATGAAATGATGTTAATTAGCTCTTTTTATCTGTCATACCAAAATTTCCCAAAACAAAGGATAGACTTTCACCGAATACCCTCAGTGGAACCACGGTCAGCATCTGTCTCACAGTGTCTCAATATCCAATTCAAATTATGTGAAACTTCAACTGAAATGAAACTTCAACTTTGTTTGAAATTGCTCCCTTTTGTTTGGATTTCAGAGTGGGATCAGCAAGCCCTCCGTGGTTCCTGAGCCTTTTTAATTTAAGACCTTCTGTTCTCTTACCCCCTTCTCTCCCACGGTCTCTGCCAAATGGTTTAGATCAAAAGACAATTAACATATAGACACCGTTTGCTCCAAAAGAAAGAAGAAACTTCCTGTCTCCCACTACCTGGTGTCTCAGACCGAGATAAGACACTGGAATGCTGATTCACTGTACTCTGCCAGACTTTCTCACTAACATGATAATTACCTTTTGATCTGTGTGTGAAAACAACCCCAAATGGGAGAGAGCATATTCCCAATTTGGACCCAAACTTAACACAAACAAATAGCAAATGGTCACAAACAACACAACAACCCGCTATGAATCAACACACATAGCGTAACAGCAAAAACACAAAACAGTAACCCGCTATGAATCAACGCACATAGCGTAATAACAAAAAACACAAAACAATAACCCGCTATGAATCAACACACATAGCGTACACAAGACAGTAACTTCAACAAGACAAAAGATAGCGCTATCAATAAAGCATGTGATCACCCTGCCGAACTTCTGAAATTAATCAGAATGGCTTCAAGACATTTAACCGGTTTCCCCGCTCGGGGAAAAATGTCGCTTTGGAAATATCAACTGATATTTCCCTGTTATCACCTCAGCTGTGTCCCAGACCGAAAATAAACACCAACTTTACACTTACTTCAAGCTTTATATCTGGCCCCAGGCAACAGAATATATTACTCAATATAGTCCCAGACAGTAAGAATAAACATCAATGATACTTTCACCTAGCTTTGCAATAACGGGACCCCAGGCCCCCCGTGCACCTTTCCTGCAGTAGAACGTGTGTCCACTCAGAAGCATAAAAACTGCATCACTTACCCCTGTCTGTTCGCTGCTTGACCGTGGGACTCGTCACCGAGAGGTGCCAGGGCAGCACCGGATCAACCTATGGCCCCGTCCCGCAAGGGTGGACGGCTGTATACAGATTTTTCGGCCTTGATCTGGAGCGGTCCTGGACTTTCTCAGCTGTTGAGTCCCGGGTTTCGGCACCAGAAAATGTCAGGTTCATAACACTTTAACTTACTAAATAATGACGGTCAAGCAAGAAAACGAGACTCAGACGGCAAATGAGCAGTTAATTGACAGTTGCAAAAGGGAAGCTACCACGAGAGCAGCCTTTCCGCAGCGCAGCTCTAGTGGGAACTTCAACAATTTCTCTGCAGCTCTGTCCCTTTATTCAAACACACACACACAGAAGATTCACAGGTGTTGATGTAAGGAGGGGTCTAATGCCTACGCCAGAGACCCTGGGCTGGCATGTACTCTAACTGACCTCGGATCTAAGGCTCTTGTTATCTTCTGTGATATGCAACAGTGGGACATTTATTGCCTTTTGTTTAGGCAGCAGTAAGAAACACAGACACGGCTTGAAAGAAACATAGTATTGTTAAATGTGCATATAATAATAATAATAAGCATGACAGTTATACTAATTAGGAAAGTTATACTAATTAAGAAACAGCTACAAAGAAATAAGCAATAAAAGACTTTATAAAAATGAATTCTCTATCACCCACCCAGTGCCTCAGTCTGTCTAATATGATGCTGTGATCAATGGTGTCAAAAGCAGCACTGAGGTCCAGAAGTACAAGGACCGAGCACATGCCTTCATCAGCAGACATTAAAAG
This sequence comes from Etheostoma spectabile, assembly GCF_008692095.1. Classification (NCBI taxonomy): domain Eukaryota; kingdom Metazoa; phylum Chordata; class Actinopteri; order Perciformes; family Percidae; genus Etheostoma; species Etheostoma spectabile. The sequence continues at coordinate 10,969 of NW_022602820.1, read as the reverse complement.
GTCATTGGTGACTTTAAGCAGGGCAGTCTCGGTGCTATGGTACTTCCTAAAACCAGACTGAAATTTTTCAAATATTTTGTTATTTTCCAGTACAGTGAGCAGCTGGACACAGTTCTTTCTAAAATCTTTGCAATAAAAGGCAGTTTTGAAATTGGTCTAAAATTATGTGGGAGGGAGGGATCTAAACCAGGTTTCTTTAAAAGTGGGTTCACGCAAGCTGTTTTAAAATAATCAGGGACACAACCAGTAGATAGGGAGCTGTTAAAAATGTTGATCAAATGGGGCCCAACAGAATCTATCACTTTCAGTAAAAATTTTGAAGGTATTACATCAAGTGGGCTGGAGGACACTCTCATTTGTGATACTGTTTTTAAAAGCTCAGACAATGGATGGGATAAAACTGGTAAAAGCTCTCTTGTTGCTGGTGAGGAACCTCTGAGTAATAGGCCGCGGGGGTAATCGAGGCTCTGATTGACACCACCTTATTGATAAAATGAGATAAAAACAATTCACAATCATCATTACTTCCAGCTGAGGCACAAGGAGGGGTTGGGTTTACCAGCTGATCAACAGTCTTAAACAGAAAACTGGGATTGTGTTTATGTGTAGTAATGAGTTCAGAAAAATAGTGTGTTCTCGCATCCTTAACCATGCTATTGTAGTTAGATTATAAATCCTTCAGACTGAGGTAATGGACTTGGAGACTGGATTTTTTCCATCTTCGCTCTGCTTTCCTGCATTCCCTTCCCAAAACATCAGTTCATCCTTTATCCTAGCTGTTTTTTGTTTTTGTTTTGTTTTTAGAAGTCCTGAGTCTGTATGAAAAATGTGGTGTGGTTGTTTACCACAGAGCTGAAGTTGTCGGGCATTTGGTTGGGGAAGGGACGGAGAAACAGTCTGTTCAGAAGCATTTGTGAAGGACGATGGAGGGGCCATCCCATGGTACTCCGGCTTGACAGAGAGGCCAGGATGGAGCCTCCAATCCAGACCAGAGTATTGGTGCTCTGGTGAGGTGGAAGGTACTGGACTGTATGAGAAGCAGAGAAATGGTCATGAGTTTACCTCATCTAAACTGTTAACACACTTGTGCGAAAACATAGAATACGACAGTATAAGAAATAACACAAACAGTCACGAGTAGTAGTAGTTTTACAGGGTTTTTCTTCCCCATTTAATTCAGTGGTCTTTCTATTTTCTTCTGCTGTCTGTTGGCCCCAGTATGGCTAAAAAATGTTAAAAAATAATAAAAAATAGAAATAAAATGAATTAAAGGTTACTTATTTTTTTAATCTGGACCATATTTTCCTGTTCTTGTGTCTAAGTGACAACAATCTTTGAAAATCTCTGACAACATTATGGAAAGGATTCCAACAGAGATCCTTTTTTAAAACATAAAAACATCCCCAAAATTGCTATTGCTTCATCCATTGGACTTAGTAAATCAACAGTAACTTTTGGTGTTGATGTTTTGGGGGCTGACTCTTTAACAAAAAGGTCTATCTTCGTACGGATCCTTTCCAAATGTTGTCAGTACGCGGTGGATCTCTGCTGTCCATGGAGGATGTTCTGACTCTGAAATATTTGCGGCAGTTATTGTAGGGGCAGCAAACTTTCTTTCCATCTCATGTGAATTTTCAAGTGAGTGCAAAAAGCTGAGAAATTATCAGCCACAAAGGAACATCCTTTAACTTTACAAGCAAGGGTACTACTGAACTGAGTTTGTTTTTCAATTTGTGATTGTTTGTGGTTCCTGTGCATGAGGGATTTAAATGCAGTAAAATTTGTAAAAAAAACAGGACATTGGTCGTTTCCACACAGCAAACCATGTGCTGATGTTTGTTCACATGTCTACAGAACGTTCCTAATTGGAAGTACACAGGTTGCAAATCGTACACCTTTACATACCTGCATATGACAGTTTGTAGATGGGTTGCAAAGTTGAAATGTGTTGCCTTGTGGCTCAGCAAGCGATGAGGGACCATGTGCTCCTGTGGGGGGGTCAGACCTTCATGTCCAGCTATATTCTTCCTCCGTCTCTCTCAGTTTTCCAGTCACTGGTTTTTGTTCTACATAGGAAACGATGAAGGTTAATATTGTGAAGTGCATGCATGGGGTTATAAAACACAATTACAATTACTATTACAACAAGATTAAAAAAATGCATGTCATGCATTAGTATGCTGGGAACCTGTATAATGTAGGTAACTCCTATTTTGTTGGAACAACACAGAATGTCATGTGATATTACAAGTATATCACATAATAGATAGCCGGATAGCTAACAACGACAGTATTTTGTCTAGAAAAAACGTAAAGCCATTATAAAGATTACTTAAATCACTTGTTTAATGATCTTAGGGTTAAGCGGCAAGGAAAATAAATACATTTTACTTTTCTTTTCCCCTATAAACCATGGTAGCTATACACTCAACTACTAACACCATATTCTTTCAGTTATACAATCTTTAGCTCAGGTCATGAACTTAAAAGGATTCATTCAATGAAATATCACATTACAGAAAGCGATAATACCACTGTAACGTTGGGCCCTGAGGCTAATATTAGCTGGACATCATGGCCAAACCCTGAAGCTGAGGCAAACAACTGCTCTCTATCAAAGCTGGAGACACTGATTTTATGTCGCAAACCGTAATAAATCTGAGCATACGCAACTAGCATCTGCACTTGACCAGAGCCGTTCTGACTCGATTCTCATTGGGTATGCCTTAAACCTTTTACATCTGAACATGCACGATTCAAATCTGCGCTCGACTCACATCGTGGTGTGGCAGACCCTGGGCTGTCTACAGAGACTGCGTTTTGTGTTCTGGGGACAGGCAGCTAGCAGATAGTGAGGAGATGTTTTTTAAAGTGTGTTCAGGGGACAGGCAGCTAGCAGATAGTGAGGAGATGTTTTTTACAGTGTGTTCTGGGGACAGGCAGCTAGCAGGTAGTGAGGAGATGTTTTTTTCAGTGTGTTCAGGGGACAGGCAGCTAGCAGATAGTGAGGAGATGTTTTTTACAGTGTGTTCAGGGGACAGGCAGCTAGCAGATAGTGAGGAGATGTTTTTACAGTGTGTTCAGGGGACAGGCAGCTAGCAGATAGTGAGGAGATGTTTTTACAGTGTGTTCAGGGGACAGGCAGCTAGCAGATAGTGAGGAGATGTTTTTTACAGTGTGTTCTGGGGACAGGCAGCTAGCAGATAGTGAGGAGATGTTTTTTACAGTGTGTTCTGGGGCCAGGCAGCTAGCAGATAGTGAGGAGATGTTTTTTACAGTGTGTTCTGGGGCCAGGCAGCTAGCAGATAGTGAGGAGATGTTTGCTGTATGTGACAAAAAATGTTGTAGCCTAAAAAACGTGGCCATTGCACTAAATCAAAACTATCATGCTTAAGCTGCATTGTGGGAAATGCAGGATCCAGAAGAATAAATGATAGGGACAATTTCAAACTTCAATTTTGAAATCTAGAGTGCTCCTTTAACGTGAGTCATGTGGATAATTCTAAAAGCAACTAACCAATACCATAATAAACAAAGTGTCTGTGACGCATTATGATCAAAACATCAGGGCAATCAAACACAAGAAGAAACGAATGTTCAAATTAACCGGAGACATCACATTTATTTACTACATATCTCTAAATAATCAACAGCCTTAGTTTAGACATGTGCAAAGGAAATCGATAAAGAGCCTGCTTCAAGGTTTCCTATGATGATGAGATAAAGAAGTAGACAAAAAATAGACAAAATCAGGGTTGGTTTAGATTTAGAGTTTTTGAGATGAGTGGTGTCAGTGTTTGTCGACCTCGGAGCAGAATGGCAACAGTCGCACAGCTCTCCTTCCTGCTGTTTACTCTCATCAACAACATTCATGCAGAAGAACGGATCATCATCCGAAAGATAAGGGACTCTTACACTTTCGGCCTCCCCCAGAACACCAACTCCTGCCTGATCTCCAGATTCGTTGGTGAGGAGAAGCTGGTCCTGTGGAACACGTCTGACCTCTGGTCCCAGAACTCCACAGTACCTGAAGACTTGAAACGAAGACTTGTCAGCAGGGCCACTGTTCCTTCTTACACCATCCTCAACCTGACCCATTCAGACTCCGGCTTGTACCAAGAGGAGTGTTGGACTCAGGGCAACGTGAAGTATGAGAAAATCTTCAACATCACTGTTTGTAGTTCAGTAGAAGAGAACGAACATATTTCACAGAGACTTAGAGAAACAGTGGAACTGCAATGTGGGGGAGCGGCTGACAATCTGGATATCCAATGGCTCAAGATTAGTGACGTTACAAATGAGAAGGGAACGTGGACCAGAGAATTTGGGCACAAAACAACATTAGGAAGATACCAATTGGTGACAAACACATCAGCTCTTCGTATATTCAACCTCACAGCTACAGACTTTGCAAAGTACAACTGTCTAGTGATGAACCAGCAGCAGTGTGTCAGTAGTACCTCCCTTGAGTTGTGCCCACCAGTAGAGATAATCTATCGGTCAGTGGAAGAGACCGCTGTGTTGCCGTGCATCGTCGCTGATTTCAACGATGACAAGCCCCCCTATTGGAAAAAGCATAATCCAAAAACACAGGTCACTGAGACTGACCTAGGACGACAAAACCACACTGTGCTTACAGTGGACCAAAACTACTCGCTGGTGTTTTCATCTCTAATGATAAATCACACAGGTCGTTACTCCTGTAATGCCTCCATGAGAGAGAAAATTTATTGGCTTGTGGCGTGCCCCATATTTGGCCCCCTTGCGGTAAAGCTCTTCTCAGAAGGAGAAGAAGTCTCTCTCACATGCAGACATTTAGAAGAGGGTCACCTGTGGTCATCAAGTCGAACCGAACAGAGGGAAGAATCTTTAGTGTAACGCCTGATGTGACCATGAGCAGAGTGAGCCGCTCCAAGGAAAACGGGAGCCTGGTTATCTCTAATGCCTCTCTGGAAGACACAGGGGAGTACTGGTGTGCAGTCATTGACCAATATTATCGGTGTGTGTCAGCCAGCAAAATTCTTGTTAAGTACAGAGAGCCCTTGGGCTTCCCTCCACCTTCTACATAGTGAGATGCTCAGTGCTCAGCGTTCTGCTGCTGATGCTCTGTGTAACTGTGGTCGCTGTGAACCAGAGGACCAGGAGAGCAGAGCAGCTTTCAGCTCACAGAGACATTTACCCTCGTGTTGTCTTCCCACCGAGCTGGAAAATTTTGTTTTTCTGAGTCAAAATTTAAAATGGTTATGGTCGTCTTTTTTGACCCTTTGTGTCTTTCCCCCAATGATTCTGTCACTTCTTCAGCGTTTGTTGACATTTTCTTTCTTTTTATTTTTTTGTGGGTTTTCCCAAACATTTTTAAAGGTTTTTTTAATTTTTTACATTTGTCACTTTTATTGACATTTTCTCTTTTAACACTTTAAAAAAAAGTTCTTTAACCAATTGTTTTTTTTCCAAATGCTATAAATTGACACAAAAAAAAAACACAAATTCAATGAAAGTAGTGAACTGATTATATATTTAACTTGTGAGGAGCATTGTTGGTAACCATCTATGTTAATTTTTGGGGAAAATTTGTTTGAAGGAAACCCAAATTTGTGATATAGAAACTTTTTGGAAAGGGGTCAAATTAGACCCAAAGACAACAGGAGGGTTAATATGCATACGTTCATTTCATCATTGTCTTTAATTCAGTGTCTTATAGACTTGATTTAGAAACAGTTGTTGATGTTCAGGCAAATAAAACATTTGAACATTAACATTATTATTATTGCTCAACAAAACAAAGTTTAAAAGAAGGAGGTGAAATATAAGATGGGAAATTGTTTCATTCTGTTCTGTCTCTATCTGGACTGTACATAATGGACGGTTAAAGCGGTCTTGCTTACTTGAACTTTATTGCATGTGTGCAGGCATCATCTCTCATCTCTCTGCCTAGGCAACGTCATCTGAACTGGTCAGCATGCACGGTGTAACCTCTAATACAACGGTACTTATTATTATAAATGATACCCAAATTACCAACAATTATAACAGAAAAAAAACAAAACTGAGTGAAACGGTTTTGAAGGTTAGAAGTCACCTGTGATTATGATGTCCCTGTACGCGTCCATATTAGTTTGTTTTGTATATATTAATATATAGTGTACATTAAATAATATTGTCTTATTGTATGCACATTTTGTTTTGTTGTGGATCTGTGTGATTTTAGGGATCAGGTCTTAGGGCTGCAAGCTGACCCACAAGAGGGGCTCCTCTGTTATGTCATATTGTTTTTAATATTTTTAAACATTTTGGTAATTAACCTTTTAACATTATTTACACCTAAGGTATTTTCTTTTTTAATCATTCACCTTTACCATTTTATCATAAACCAAATAATTGTGTGATTTCTTTTTATATTACTGTACATGTGGAGGAACTTGACTTTGTCTTGTATGCATTCATAATTGTATCTTGCAGTGTTGTCAGTGTTGTATACATGTTAATATACCTTTGTCTATACCAGCCTATAGTTAATTGTCTGAATAATAATTGTTACAAATAAATGATGAAACTTGGAACCCAGATTTTTTTCTGTTTTGATTGTGATTTCTGATTTTGATTATTATAAGCAACACATTTGTATCATATATTGAATTTCAGACCAGATGAACAATCTCCACAAATATCACTTTAATTTCTGCCTGTACTTCTGATTGCATTTTACTGCATTTCATAACTCAGTATTCCTCCATGCTGCTTTTTATATTTTGTGTATATATGGTACACATGTAGGCTATGCAATTTTTTCTAATTGCCAAATAAAGGTTACAGAAACAACTCTAGATATATGAAAAAGGTTCAGGAGACTTTGATGACTGACACAGAAGCATTTAATGAAATCTAGAGTGAAGAGAATGTAAATGTACTGTATTTTGAAGCGCTTTTCTAGTCTTAAAGATTACTCAAAGAGCTTTTACATCATATAGGAACCATTCATACACTGTGGCCAAGGTCGCTGTACAAGCTGCCACCTGCTCATCAGATAAACACTCACACACATTCGACTTGGGGTTCAATGTCTTGCCCAAGGACACTTCCACATGAAACTGCAGGGCCAGGAATTGAACCACAACCTTCCAAATAGCAAGTTACCACTCTACCACTGAGCCACAGCCGCTCAATTAGGTTCAGAAGTACAATTTACCACGGCTGTCCTCTACCTGATTTGTCTCATATTTCAGCATTTGTTTTCTTTTTTTGGGAGACAAATAGAAATTTATCCTGCAAAGCTGTCAGAGAGGAAACTATAATTTTACATTTTATGCAAATGAGGCTCCAGTGACTGTCACAATGACATTATAATATGTGGAACATATTTAGTTGAGAGTGTAACAATATATGTTTTCAAAACATATCACAATACATACATGTGACAATGAAAACTGAGCAGCTCAAGTCGGATGATTTCAAGTTAACTGCAGCCATTATTCAAACAGTGAACAAACTGGTATGACAAGGGAGCCGCCTGTTGTACACACACGTAAGTGTCTGCACACAGTGACTCTTGAACATCAGAATAACTGCCTTTTACATTCTTGTTGTCCTCACACATTTCAGTCTGTCTATTTCTGTGAGACAGGTATCTTAAACTACTCCTCATATGGAAGACACTTCTAATAGATCCACACATTCCAATCTATTCTAAACTGTGGGACAGGGTTACCTCAAAGCTAACCTTATGTGGAAGACCCTTAGAATAGATGAAATACATTTGAAAACCTACATGCTTAAATATTCCATTTATCAGTCACAACTGGTTCGGTTTGTTGCTACTACTCAAGTCTTTACTTTAAAAACTGATCATGTACAGTACATAAACACTACCGGTCAAACGTTGGGGTCACTTAGAATTTCCATTGCACTCCATTATAGACAGACCAGCTGAGATCAGTTATATTGTTTTTTAACCAGGGCAGCAGTTTTCAGATTACATTACATGCTTGCATAATTACAAAGGGGTTCTCCAATGTTTTCTCAGTTATTTTTTTTAAATGAAATCAGATAAGTAAACATAATGTGCCCTTGGAACATTGGATGAATAGTTGCTGACAATCGGCAATGTAGCATTAAAGATCAGTCCCCCACTCAGATCAGCTGGTATTCTGTTCTATAATGGAGTGGAATGGAAATTTGTAAGTGACCCCAAACTTTTCTAAAAACTTGTGATTTGTAAGAATATGAGTTGGTGGTTTACAGTGTGTTACATTGTTCCTTATAGGTTTTAAACACATTGATCACTGTCTGAAAAGTGTGCTTCATCCATGTTGTGAAACATACAAGATCTGTATGTAAATTGCCTATCTTGCTAAACTATGCTAAAACACTAAAGTCCATTCTCTGAACCAAATGCTCAGTGGCCTAAACCCATTTGTCAAATGAATCACTCTTTTGGCAAAACCCTACACAAGTTCAGGTAGTTAGACACCAGTGGCCAATCTCAGCCACTCTTCTTGTAAAACTCCTTCTCACTTGCTACATTTCCCACTGTGATGCACTTGTGTTGCAACATGGTTAACACAGGCATCAAAGTTAACACAACTACAACACAGTTGTGATTGTTCACATACAACGACTCAATATCTTACACACATGTTTCTCCTGAGGTCAGGTGATCAAACCGATTGTAGAGAATACAAGCCTGTTCAGAGTGCAGGTGACACAGGAACATTGAATGTTAATGTTTTATTTTGCTGTTTCACAATATTTTGTAGTTCTACCAAGTGCCTATATACAGACATTATTTTTGTATTGCTTGCACTACTTGCAGTGTACAAGATATTCACTGAACAAGTTGTGAAAACTTTCTGTTTTCATTGCAAAATGTGTTTACTATATGAAATAAACATTTTTTTGTAACTACACGCCCTGGACACTGTGTTCTCGATTTTTTTAGGTAATGTCTAAAGAATGCTCTGTAGTGTGTAGTTATTAACTGGCTGTGTGTATAATCTGAAAGCCTTGTTTTGATTTTGCCAGCAGAGTCAGGTTTTGTGTTTACAGTTTTGAGAAAATGGGTTTGGGTTTCAAGAAATATGTCATAGCAATCGAGACATGTACAGTTCTTCCCACTTGGTTACATGTGTTTGTTGAATCTTTTGCTCATTTTCCTAAAACTGTAAACATAAAACCACTAAAATGGTAAACTCCACAAGTTCCTAGCAAAACCAAACACTGCATTGAAAATTGTTAAATCTCTTTCCAAAATATTTGTTTTGCATCAAAATGACACACACACACACACGTCATGTGAATAGATCTGTCTTCCAACCAACAGCACACTGATGTGCTCCACACAAAGACCACTATGAATATCCCATCAGTGGGTTTATGCCTTTTGAAATTCTCAGTGTTACACTGTAGCCGGTTATCAAAAGATTGTCACAGTAATGTATACATACTCAAATATGAATCAACAAACACACAAATGCAATACAATTACAAAAACATTGCCATTTATTTCCAAAATGCAGTAAACACTTGTGTTTTGCATGTACCACCTTCCATATCCAAGAGGATGGAAGGAGGATGCCATGTAGTGTGTCCAGGAATTTGATGAGAAGGGCGGTGCTGTAGGGACCAAGGTTGGCATGATGATGGAGGACGCCTTGCTGGGTAATTCAATTCAATTTTATTCAATTCAATTTATTTATAGTATCAATTCATAACAATAGTTATCTCGAGACACTTTACAGATAGAGTAGGTCCCAACAGTTCTAGTAGTTTCCTCCAGAGCAAGCAACAGTGCGACAGTGGCGATGAAAAACTTCCTTTTAGGCAGAAACCTCGGACAGACCCAGGCTCTTGGTAGGCGGCGTCTGACGGGCCGGTTGGGGTTAGAATAAGAGTGGAAATAACAAAATAGAAAAAATAGTAGTTTGTAGCAGTTCGTAATGGCTGAGCACATGGTGATATTCCCTCCACGCTGTCCAGGGACATTCACCATGTCAACCACATGTCACATCAACCACTGTGGCCTGATCTCATATGAGACAACTGTCCTTCCTTTTCCTCGCCCTCCTCTTCCTCTTTCTCTCCCCCGTCCTTGACCTCTAGCTCTTGCTTCACCATTGACTTCCATTTTTCCACAAAACAGGAGAGCTCATCTGTGGCCATATAGTGCTAAAGGTCTGATGTGCACAATTCAGCAACAATGTTTACACCTGTGAGGAGAGGGTGTATAGAGCTTGGCATTATGAATGGGGATGTTTTCCAAAGGGACTACAGGGATTTTTATATTTTATTTTAAATGTTGTGCCTAATCTAAACAACTGTGTGTGCAGTGTTTTGCAACAAGTATGATACAGAATTGGACACTGAGTGTTATGCAGGAATTGTGCTTGCGATTTTTCAGACTTGGTTTAGGGATTTGGTGCATGAGTTCCAGTTTTGGTGATTGCGTGTGGTGAGTCAACAATTTATCAACAAGTAACAGTCCTCCACCAGCTGAGGGTGCAGCAGGACAAGACATGTCCCAGAGAGAATCAGAAAGAAAAACAACAGATGCATTGCATACCTAACTTGATGAAGGTTTTCAGTAAAAGAACCCTTTAATGACATATCTGCAGCTCTGATGTCTTATTGTGAAATTAGAGCTTTTGAGACTTTTTATTATTTCTACTTTCCAAGCCAAAGGTTTTTTCACAACAGACACGTTGAGTGGTCACAAAAGGAAAAAGCCCAGGACATGTTCCTGAGAACATTAACATCAGAATCAGAATCAGAAATACTTTATTGATCCCCGAAGGGAAACTCTGTGTTACAGTTGCTCAGATATTAAATATAATAAAGAAAATAAGAAATATAAGGAGTATGGATATTTACAGTTAAAGGATATTATGATACAGTATTTAGCATAAATAACATAATTAAGTGTTGCAATGGTGAAAAGTAATAATAATAATAATAATAATAATAATAATAATAATAG
>NW_022602819.1:37500-209716 GCF_008692095.1 Etheostoma spectabile | reverse complement strand
GAGGGTTGGGACTGGGAAGACTGGCGTTTTCGGGCTGCTCTCGAGAGGGGCTGTACTTACTCTGGTTTCTCTTCATAACGCACAAGTCTTTCGCCTTTTACTAAAGACTTCCGTGGAGAGGAACGCCTATGAGTTGAAATTATTTTTGGTGGGCTTTGCTGTGTTGGCAAGCCTTTGTACTTGTGAAAAACAAATATGCTCTCCAAAAGGAAACTCAGATCTTAAACGTAGCCAAAATGTGACAGCATGGGAATATTGCACGTTGGCAGGAGCTTGACCAAATGGGAAAACCACAATTGCCGTCTTTAACTAAAACTTTTGTGCTTCCCCATGAAGCGCTTGGACGGGGGTGCTAAGCAGCAGCGTTATGTCCATTTAAAATTACTGGACCGTGACAACTGAGAACCGTCCGGGGAGGTGGCGCATCTGACAGCATAGAGGTGGTGGTCATCGCTTCTCGGCTTTTGGCTAAGATCAAGTGTAGTATCTGTTCTTATCAGTTTAATATCTGATATGTCCTCTATCAGGGGACAACATATTAAATGGATTTTAGCAATGGAGTTGAAAAAGGGGCTTGCTCCGTTCACTCCACGCACCGACCCGGTATTGCAGCATCGCTGGGAACGGTGCACCCATCTTCTGTCTTGTGGAAAACAATTAACGATGCACGTTGAGCTGCCCGTTGCCAAAACTGTCAATGGACCTGAAGAGCATTGATATGAGTTGATCAAAAATTGTTAATTTATTGCTGATTTTGAAAACTATTTACATGACCGCATCGAGCTTCAGATCAGGGTGTTGTCATGGAAAAACAAATATATACAGAACGTTTTGCAACAATTAATACAACACCATGCTGTTGCAATTATGAAGTAAAATGTAATGAAAAAGAGTTTTTCATATTCAAATAACTTTCTTTTTTTAACTTTTATTTTTTTATGATCAGTGTGATTTTTTTTTTTTTTGGTTCTTTTTTATTTTTTTATTCCACACCAGTATCGGTGTGTGTGTGTGTGTGTGTGGGTGTGTGTGTGTGTGTGTGAGTGTGTGTGTGTGTGTGAGTAAGAGAGAGACACAGAGAGAGAGGGGGGCGGGGGGGGGCAGCTGACAGTAAAAAAAAAAAATCTCCGATGGCAGAGACGCAACTGGAGTCGCTTTAAACAAGCAGCATGTCTGAAACCCACGTTCACCAGAATCTACTGGTTACTATGTAAGGACTGCAAACCCACGTTCACAGAAATCTACTGGTTACTAGTAAGGACTGCAAACCCCACGTTCTACCGAAATCTACTGGTTACTATGTAAGGACTGCAAACCACAAGTTCACAGAAATCTACTGGTTACTATGTAAGGACTGCAAAACCCACGTTCACCAGAAATCTACTGGTTACTATGTCCCAGGACTACAACAACCGAAGTTAAAAACAAACCTGAAGCTGAAGAAACCCTAAACGTTAACGGAACAGATCCGCAGACCGAATTGACTGACGGAGCAGGATAGAGCGAAGAGAGAGAGCGAGAGAGGAGAGAGCGCATTTCTCCATGTTCTGTGTGTGTGTGATTGATCGGAGCGGGTTTGTAGGCGGGGGGGCGCTGTGATTATCACAGAACGCTGCGCGGACAGTTGAGGAGTTTTATTCAATCCGAGCACGGATATTGACTCAATTACTCGGATAATACTTGTACTCGGCAAAAGTGCTTATCAGTACCGGATACTCGTTTCAGCCGGACACTCGGATCACCCCTAAGTATATTGCAGTAATATAAAAGAAAGTTGATGTCATAATGAATTGTGATGATGACATAATGAATAGTGATGATGACATAATGAATGGTGATGATGAATCAAAAGAAAGTTGATGTGTATATGCAGTAAGTAAAAGAAAGTTGATGTGTATATGCACAAATCCTAAACCCCACGCATCGACCCGGTATTGCAGCGTCACCGGGACGGTGCACCCTCTTCTGTCTTCTGGAAAAACAATTAACGATGCACGTGAAGCTGCCCGTTGCCCAAACTGTCCCACGGACATGAAGAGACATGGCTGGCAGATTTTACCGCCAGAAATTGTCCTAAAAACTGAATGATCTGTGAAACCTCGTTGGGTTCCTGGTATCAAAAACGTTGTTATAATACTTGACAAGATGAAGCCATACAAAAGTGTAGCAGATTTGCACTTTTGATTGGCAGAAAAACAGCAAGGACAAAATATGGCCTGTGACAATGGGGGAAGAGGTGGCCTTGGATTTGGAAAGCGGAACCAAGTGGAATTACCGCGAGGTTGGGACTGGGAAAGACTGGCGTTTTCGGCTGCTCTCGGAGAGTGGGCGTACTTACTCTGGTTTTCTTCATAAACGCACAAGTCTTTCGCCTTTTACTAAAGACTTCCGTGGAGAGGAACGCTATGAGTTTGAAGTTATTTTTGTGGGCTTGCTGTTTGGCTAAGCCTTTTGTACTTGTGAAAAACAAATATGCTCTCCAAAAGGAAACTCAGATTCTTAACGTAGCCAAAATGTGACAGCATGGGAATATTGCACGTTGGCAGGAGCTTGACCAATTGGGAAAACCCAATTGCCGTCTTTAACTAAAACTTTTTGTGCTTTCCCCATGAAGCGCTTGGACGGGGGTGCTAAGCAGCAGCTGTATGTCCATTTAAAATTACTGGACCGTGACAACTGAGAACCGTCGGGGAGGTCGCATCTGACAGCATAGAGGTGGTGGGGTCATCGCTTCTCTGCCTTTTGGCTAAGATCAAGTGTATTATCTGTTCTTATCAGTTTAATATCTGATATGTCCTCTATCAGGGGACAACATATTAAATGGATTTTAGCATGGGAGTTGAAAAGGGGCTTGCCTTCATTCACTCCACGCATCGACCCGGTATTGCAGCATCGCTGGGAACGGTGCACCCATCTTCTGTCTTGTGGAAAAACAATTAAGAGCAGTGGAGCTGCCCGTTGCCAAAACTGTCAATGGACCTGAAGAGCAATTGATATGAGTTGATCAAAAATTGTTATATTTATTGCTGATTTGCAAACAATTTACATGACAGCATCGAGCTTCAGATCAATGGTGTTGTCATGGTAACAAACAACTATATACAGAACGTTTTGCAAAAATTAATACAACACATGCTGTTGCAATTATGAGTAAAATGCTAATGAAAAAGAGTTTTCAATATCATATAACTTTCCTTTTTTAATTTTATTTTTTTATGATCAGTGTGATTTTTTTTTTTTTGGTTCTTTTTTTTATTTTTTTTATTTCCACACCAGGTATATGTGTGTGTGTGTGTGTGTGTGTGTGTGTGTGTGGTGTGTGTGTGTGAGTTTGTGTGTGTGTGTGAGTAAGAGAGAGACACAGAGGAGAGGGGGGGGGGGGGGGGCAGCTGACAGGTAAAAAAAAAAAATCTACGATGGCAGAGACGAATGAGTCCATTTAAAACAAGCAGCATGTCTGAAACCCCGTTCACCAGAAAATCTCTGTTCTATGTAAGGACTACAAAACCACGTTCACCAGAAATCTACTGGGTACTATGTAGGGACTGCAAACCCCACGTTCACACCAGAAATCTACTGGTTACTATGTAAGGACTGCAAACCCCACGTTCACCAGAAATCTACATGTTACTATGTAAGGACTGCAAAACCCCACGTCACCAGAAATCTACTGGTTAATATGTAAGGACTACAAACCCCACGTTCACCGAAATCTACTGGTTACTATGTAAGGACTACAAACCCCACGTTCACCAGAAATCTACTGGTTACTATTTAAGGACTAAAACCCCACTTCACCAGAAATTCTACTGGTTAATAGTAAGGACTACAAAACGAAGTTAAAACAAACCTGAAGCTGAAGAAACCCTAAACGTTAACGGAACAGATCCGCAGACAGAATTGAACTGACGGAGCAGGAGAGAGCGAGAGAGAGAGCGGAGAGAGAGAGCGCATTTCTCCATGTTCTGGTGTGTGTGATTGATCCGAGCGGGGTTTGTAGGCGGGGGGGGGCGCCCTGTGATTATCACAGAACGCTGCGCGGCCAGTTGAGGAGTTTATTCAATCCGAGCACGGATATGGACTCATATTACTCGGAGAATACTTGTAACCGGGCAAAAGTGCTTTATCGTACCGATACTCGTTTCAGCCGGACACTCGGATCACCCCTAGTGTATATGCAGGTAAATAAAAGAAAGTTGAATGTCAAATGAATTGTGATGATGACATACGAATAGTGATGATGACATAATGAATGGTGATGAATCAAAAAGAAGTTGATGTGTATATGCAGTAATGTAAAAAGAAAGTTGATGTGTATATGCAGTAATGTAAAAGAAAGTTGATGTGTATATGCAAAAATCTAAACCCACGCATCGACCCGGTATTGCAGCGTCACGGGAACGGTGCACCCATCTTCTGTCTTTGGAAAAACAAATTAACGATGCCGGTGAAGCTGCCCGTTGCCCAAAATGTCAACGGACCTGAAGAGACATGGCTGGCAGATTTTACCGCCAGAAATGTCCTAAAAAACTGAAGATCTGTGAAACCTCGTTGGGTTCCTGGTATCAAACGTTGTTATAATACTTGAAAGATGAAGCCATACAAAAGTGTAGCAGATTTGCATTTTGATTGGCAGAAAAACAGCAAGGACAAAATTGGCCCTGTGACAATGGGGGAATAGTTGAGGCCTTTGGATTTGGAAAGCGGCACACCAAGTGAAGATTTACCGCGAGGTTGGGACTGGGAAAGATGGCGTTTTCGGCTGCTCTCGAGAGTGGGCTGTACTTACTCTGGTTTCTCTCCTAACGCCCAAGTCTTTCGCCTTTTACTAAAGACTTCCGATGGAGAGGAACGCCTATGAGTTGAAGTTATTTTTGGGGGCTTTGCTGTTTGGCCAAGCCTTTTGTACTTGTGAAAAACAAATATGCTCTCCAAAAGAAACTCAGATTCTTAAACGTAGCCAAAATGTGACAGCATGGGAATATTGCATTGGCAGGAGCTTGCCAATTGGGAAAACCACAATTGCCGTCTTAACTAAAACTTTTTGTGCTTCCCCATGAAGCGCTTGGACGGGGGTGCTAAGCCGCAAGCTGTTATGTCCATTTAAAATTACTGGACCGTGACAACTGAGAAACCGGTCGGGGAGGTCGCATCTGACAGCATAGAGGGGGTGGTCATCGCTCTCGGCTTTTGGCTAAGATCAAGTGTAGTATCTGTTCTTATCAGTTTAATATCTGATATGTCCTCTATCAGGGGACAACATATTAAATGGATTTTTAGCATGGGAGTTGAAAAAGGGGCTTGCTCCGTTCACCACGCATCGACCCGTATTGCAGCATCGCTGGGAACGGTGCACCCATCTTCTGTCTTGTGGAAAAAACAATTAACGATGCACGTTGAGCTGCCCGTTGCCAAAACTGTCAATGGACCTGAAGAGCAATTGATATGAGTGATCAAAAATTGTTATATTTATTGTGATTTGAAAACTATTTACATGACAGCATCGAGCTTCAGATCAATGGTGTTGTCATGGTAACAAACAAACTATATACAGAACGTTTTGCAACAATTAATCACACACATGCTGTTGCAATTATGAAGTAAAATGTAATGAAAAAGAGTTTTCATATTCAATATAACTTTCCTTTTTTTAACTTTTTTTTTTTTTATGATCAGTGTGATTTTTTTTTTTTTGGTTCTTTTTTATTTTTTTTATTTCCACACAGGTATATGTGTGTGTGTGTGTGTGTGTGTGGTGTGTGTGTGGTGTGTGTTGTGTGTGTGTGTGGAGTGTGTGTGTGTGAGAGAGAGAGACACAGAGAGAGAGGGGGCGAGGGGGGGGGCAGCTGACAGTAAAAAAAAAAAAATTCTCCGATGGCAGAGACGCAACTGGAGTCGCATTTAAAACAAGCAGCATGTCTGAAACCCACGTACCCAGAAATCTACTGGTACTATGTAGGACGACAAAACCCCACGTTCACCAGAAATCTAATGGTTACTATGTACGGACTGCAACCCACAGTTCACCAGAAATCTACTGGTTACTATGTAAGGACAACAAACCCACGTTCACCAGAAATCTACTGGTTACTATGTAAGGACTACAAAACCCCACGTTCACCAGAAATCTACTGGTTACTATGTAAGGACTACAAACCCCACGTTTCACCAGAAATCTACTGGTGAATAGTAAGGACTACAAACCGAAGTTAAAAACAAACCTGAAGTCTGAAGAAACACTAAAGTTACGGAAACAGATCCGCAGAACGAATTGACTGACGGAGCAAGGGAGAGCGAGAGAGAGAGAGAGCGAGAGAGAGCGCATTTCTCCATGTTCTGTGTGTTGTGTGTGTGTGATTGATCCGAGCGGGTTTGTAGGGCGGGGGGGGGGGCTGTGATTATCACAGAACGCTGCGCGGCCAGTTGAGGAGTTTTATTCAATCGAGCACGGATATTGACTATATATACTCAGATAATACTTGTACTCGGCAAAAGTGCTTTATCCGTACCGGATACTCGTTCAGCCGGATACTCGGATCACCCCTAGTGTATATGCAGTAATATAAAGAAAGTTGTGTCATAATGAATTGTGATGATGACATAATGAAGGGGATGATGAATCAAAAAGAAAGTTGATGTGTTATGCAGTAATGTAAAAGAAAAGTGATGTGTATATGCACAATCTAAACCCCACGCATCGACCCGGTATTGCAGCGTCACCGGGAACGGTGCACCCATCTTCTGTCTTCTGGAAACACAATTAACGATGCACGTGAAGCTGCCCGTTGCCCAAACTGTCAACGGACCTGAAGAGACATGGCTGGCAGATTTTACCGCCCAGAAATTGTCCTAAAAAATGAATGATCTGTGAAACCTCGTTGGGTTCCTGGTATCCAAAACGTTGTTATAATACTTGACAAGATAAAGCCATACAAACGTTGTAGCAAGATTTGCACTTTTGATTGGCAGAAAAAAAACAGCAAGGACCAAAATATGGTGAGGCCTTGGATTTGGGAAAAGCGGCACACCAAGTGAGAATTACCGCGAGGGTTGGGACTGGGAAGACTGGCGTTTTCGGCTGCTCTCGAGAGTGGGCTGTACTTACTCTGGTTTTCTTCATAACGCACAAGTCTTTCGCTTTTACTAAAGACTTCCGTGGAGAGGAACGCCTATGAGTTGAAATTATTTTTGGTGGGCTTTGCTGTTTGGCTAAGCCTTTTGTACTTGTGAAAACAAATATGCTCTCCAAAAGGAAACTCAGATTCTTAAACGTAGCCAAAATGTGACAGCATGGGAATATTGCACGTTGGCAGGAGCTTGACCAATTGGGGAAAACCACAATTGCCGTCTTTAACTAAAACTTTTGTGCTTCCCCATGAAGCGCTGGACGGGGGTGCTAAGCAGCAGCTGTTATGTCCATTTAAAATTACTGGACCGTGACAACTGAGAACCGTCCGGGGAGGTCGCATCTGACAGCATAGAGGTGGTGGTCATCGCTTCTCGGCCTTTTGGCTAAGATCAAGTGTAGTATCTGTTCTTATCAGTTTAATATCTGATATGTCCTCTATCAGGGGACAACATATTAAATGGATTTTTAGCAATGGGAGTTGAAAAAGGGGCTTGCTCCGTTCACTCCACGCATCGACCCGGTATTGCAGCATCGCTGGGAACGGTGCACCCATCTTCTGTCTTGTGGAAAAACAATTAACGATGCACGTTGAGCTGCCCGTTGCCAAAACTGTCAATGGACCTGAAGAGCAATTGATATGAGTTGATCAAAAATTGTTATATTATTGCTGATTTGAAAACTATTTACATGACAGCATCGAGCTTCAGATCAATGGTGTTGTCATGGTAACAAACAAACTATATACAGAACGTTTTGCAACAATTAATACAACACATGCTGTTGCAATTATGAAGTAAAATGTAATGAAAAAGAGTTTTCATATTCAATATAACTTTCTTTTTTTAACTTTTTATTTTTTTATGATCAGTGTGATGTTTTTTTTTTTTTTGGTTCTTTATTTTTTTTATTTCCACACCAGGTTATGTGTGTGTGTGTGTGTGTGTGTGTGTGTGTGTGTGTGTGTGAGTAAGAGAGAGACACAGAGAGAGAGGGGGCGGGGGGGGGGGGGCAGCTGACAGTAAAAAAAAAAAAATCTCCGATGGCAGAGACGCAACTGGAGTCGCATTTAAAACAAGCAGCATGTCTGAAACCCACGTTCACCAGAAATCTACTGGTTACTATGTAAGGACTGCAAACCCCACGTCACCAGAAATCTACTGGTTACTATGTAAGGACTACAAACCCCACGTTCACCAGAAATCTACTGGTTACTATGTAAGGACTACAAACCCCACGTTCACCAGAAATCTACTGGTTACTATGTAAGGACGACAAACCCCACGTTCACCAGAAATCTACTGGTTACTATGTAAGGACTGCAAACCCCACGTTCACCAGAAATCTACTGGTTACTATGTAAGGACTGCAAACCCCACGTTCACCAGAAATCTACTGGTTACTATGTAAGGACTACAAACCGAAGTTAAAAACAAACCTGAAGCTGAAGAAACCCTAAACGTTAACGGAACAGATCCGCAGACCGAATTGACTGACGGAGCAGGAGAGAGCGAGAGAGAGAGAGCGAGAGAGAGCGCATTTCTCCATGTTCTGTGTGTGTGTGATTGATCCGAGCAGGTTTGTAGGCGGGGGGGGGGGGCGCTGTGATTATCACAGAACGCTGCGCGGCCAGTTGAGGAGTTTTATTCAATCCGAGCACGGATATTGACTCATATTACTCGGATAATACTTGTACTCGGCAAAAGTGCTTTATCCGTACCGGATACTCGTTTCAGCCGGATACTCGGATCACCCCTAGTGTATATGCAGTAATATAAAAGAAAGTTGATGTCATAATGAATTGTGATGATGACATAATGAATGGTGATGATGAATCAAAAAGAAAGTTGATGTGTATATGCAGTAATGTAAAAGAAAGTTGATGTTATATGCACAAATCTAAACCCCACGCATCGACCCGGTATTGCAGCGTCACCGGGAACGGTGCACCATCTTCTGTCTTCTGGAAAAACAATTAACGATGCACGTGGAGCTGCCCGTTGCCCAAACTGTCAACGGACCTGAAGAGACATGGCTGGCAGATTTTACCGCCAGAAATGTCCTAAAAACTGAATGATCTGTGAAACTCGTTGGGTTCCTGGTATCAAAACGTTGTTATAATACTTGACAAGATGAAGCCATACAAAAGTGTAGCAAGATTTGCACTTTTGATTGGCAGAAAAACAGCAAGGACAAAATATTGGCCCTGTGACAATGGGGGAATAGGTGAGGCCTTGGATTTGGAAAGCGGCACACCAAGTGAGAATTACCGCAAGGGTTGGGACTGGGAAGTAGTAATATACTGGGAACTGCTAAGTAGCAGCTGTTATGTCCTTTTAATGAAAAAGAAAGTTGATGTGTTTATGCGTAAATCAAAAAGAAAGTTGATGTGTTTATGCATTTATTAAAAAGAAAGTTGATGTCATAATGAATAGTGATGATGACATAATGAATTGTGATGATGACATAATGAATGGTGATGATAAATCAAAAAGAAAGTTGATGTGTATATGCAGTAATATAATAGAAAGTTGATGTGTATGTGCATTAATCTAAAAGGAAGTTGATGTGTATATGCAATAATCAAAAAGAAAGTTGATTTGTATTTGCATTGATCTAAAAGAAAGTTGATGTCATAATGAATTTTGATGATGACAAAAGGAATGGTGATGATATAATAAAAAGAAAGTTGATGTGTATATGCATAAATCTTAAAGAAAGTTGATGTGTATATGCATTTATTAAAAAGAAAGTTGATGTGTATATGCACGAATCTAAATTCCACGCATCGACCCGGTATTGCAGCGTCACCGGGAACGGTGCACCCATCTTCTGTCTTGTGGAAAAACAATTAACGATGCACGTTGAGCTGCCCGTTGCCCAAACTGTCAACGGACCTGAAGAGACATGGCTGGCAGATTTTACCGCCAGAAGTTGTCGCAAAAACTGAGTGATCTGGGTTCCTGGTATCAAAACGTTGTTATAATACTTGACAAGATGAAGCCATACAAAATAACATATAATAGTTTGTTTAAAAACAAAATTAACTTAACATTAAACCTGTAAGCTCACTTGAAACAAGATTGGGAAAGTTGATAGGTTGATCTTTTTACCCTGTGCTGTGGCTTAAAAACAGGTTCCACTGAGATTTGAACTCAGATCGCTGGATTCAGAGTCCAGAGTGCTAACCATTACACCATGGAACCTTTTGGAGTGTTGAAAGGGTTTGCTAGGCAGTTTCTTTCATAATATCCACATGTGTGATATTAAAGGCACACAACAATCACAACGCAGATTAAAAAGCAAAAATTACTGGCTAATATTTGATTTTAGAGACATATATTAGGTCTATATATAGGGGCATAGGTTGCATACAGCTCTCATTTAATACAGGACCATTAAATCAGATCTTTCTGCAGACCTTTATTGGCTAAATAGCAATTCCCATACGTAGTGTAGTACGTATTTATTTTATTTCTAGATGTATGGCTGTGTTCTTGTATAACCTGTGTGTTATTAATGTTACATGGTGCTGCACAACAAATTGCCCCCCGGGGATAATAAAGACTCCTTGAACCTTGAAGGGCAACAGGACTTGGTAAAAAGGTCCTCCGCAGAAGTTTTGTCTCTCATCCAAAAGAATACTTTAGTTGTTTTTGTTTTTTACACAGAAAGGGTTGGACACAGTGCCCACTCCCCCACCCATATCTGACAATTGAAAGCTGTGGGGAAAGGGGGGTTCCAAAGCTAATAGACCATTCAACAAGCAATTCTGATGAACTATACTGGCCCATTCAGGATGAGCACTGTAAACTCTGACTGCAGCAACACAAGTTCAAATCTCAGTGATACCTAATTTTTATGGTGATTGTGAGACTGAATGCAAAGTGTGTATCCCCCCATGTAACTCAAAGCCCACCACTTCCAGTCAATACTGTCAAATGTGGAGCTTCTTCAAGTTACATTAACAACCAGGTGACTCCTCAACATGCCCCCACCAATGTACTGTGTACAGTCTAAATGGCCAAGGACATTAAACCTGTAAGCTTACTTTAAACTAAATGTGGAAAGTTGAAAGGTTGATTTTTTTCACCTATACTGTGACTTAAAACACATTCCACCGAGATTTGCACTCAGATTGCTGGATTCAGAGTCCAGATTGCTAACCATTACACCATGGAACCTTTGAAAGTGTTGCAAGTGTTTGCTTGACAGTTTCTTTCATAATATCCACATAATATTGATATGATATGATATTGAAGGCACACAACAATCACAACGCAGATGAAAAAGCAACAATTATTGGCCAACTTAAGTCATTTAGTTAGCTAAGCATTCAGAGGATGTGGGAAAAGGCAAGTCAAGAACAGGTTTTCCAAAAGTAGAATGGGAGCCAGAGCGTTCCTCTCCTGTGGAACCAGGTTCCAGTTTGGGTTCAGGAGGAAGACACCATCTCCACATGTAAGAGTAGGCTTAAGACTTCTCCTCTTTGATAAATCCTATAGGTAGGGCTGGCTTGGGTGAGTCCTGAACCATCCCTCAGTTGTGCTGCTATAGGCCTAGACTACCGGTGGACTTCCCATGATGCACTAGGTACCTCTCTCCTCCTCCTTCTCTCCATCTGTATGCAACCTCATATGCCTTTGAGATACAAGAACTTCTTCACTTGCGCAAATGTCCTATTTGTGCAAACAAAAGGTGGAAACAGATGATCTTGAGTGTAGGGTTTGGTGATTTTATTACCCCTAAAGTGTCTGCCGGTGCTTAGCATTATTAGCACCACACTCAAATCATCTGAGCTAACCGGCCTGCTTTTTAAGTGTTTGAAAAAATTGGGCCAGTTCTAGATGGGCTACCTGGTTGTGTATGGTTTGTAGGGACTGCATATGTTGTTGACCTTGCAAAAAAGACGCAAAAGCATGACTGTAGAGTCCAAACCAAGGTGCTACATGCTCCCGTTGGGTTTCTGGAGGTAGACAGGAGTTTCTAACCACAAAGGGACTTGAACCCTCAATCTTCTGCTCCAAAGTCAGATGCCTTGTCCATAAGGCCACATGGTTGCAAAAAAGAAAGTAATATTTCCAAATCTGAATTTCCACGGTTTATCAGTTTATCTGAAATTCAGGAGCGAGGTAACATTTGTAAAAAAGGCAGACTAATTAGGTGGCCAGTTAGCTTTTGTTGAAGGAAATAGTTTGAATGCTAGGCACATCAGTTACCTGTGACTCATGTTTGCACTTGCTGAGCAGACAACCTTACAACTGTATGTTTTTGGCCTTCCTACAAAAGACATGGAAAGCAGAGCTGTAGAGATTGAGACTTGTTTTGCGTTAATGGCCGATTTGTGCAAACAAAAGGTGGATACAGATGATCTTGGGCGTAGGGTTTGGCAATTTTAGTACCCCTAAAGTGTCTGCCGGTGCTTAGCATTTTTAGCACCACACTCAAACAATCTGAGCTAACCGGCCTGCTTTTTGACTGTTTAAAAAGAACAGATGTCCAGAAATAATTAAGGCCAAATTGAACAAAATTGGCAGAGTTCTGGATGACCTGGATGAGTTGTACACTTTGGCAATTCTGAACACTTTCAGACACTGTTGTCTCATGTAAGTAACATGCACAAGTCTTTAAAAAGAATTGTGGCGGTTTTTCATGCAGGTTTGCATCATAACAATGCGGGTGCTATCTCTAAATGAACAATGGCCAATCTACATCCATCTTGTTAGCACCCAAATCTCTGCGCTGATCTCCCTGCTTGGATGGCAAGTCATCTGGTGGATTTTTCCCGTCAAGAGGAAGCGGATCAAGAGGGAGAGTTGTTTTATTATACTCACCAGCAATAAAGTTTATTTGTCCACAAATTGCAATAGGTTATCAACGTTTTCAGCGAAAAAGAATACCACAGCTCAAGTCCCTGGTAAGGCAACAGCTTGATTGTGTGATATGTATGAAGTGCTCGCTAACGTCATCTGTCATGCAGGTTTGCAGGATGTTCACAGTCTGCTAGTGGCCATGATGAGTTGGGACTTTGAGCTTTTTTACCGTTTTGGTCAATTTAGCCAATTTTCAACCAGTTTGTGCAATAACATTTGGTGTTCTCAGGCATTGTGCAAATCATGGTCTACCCTCTTGCTGTCCAGAAGACCGTGATCATGGCAACAGCTTAATGGTCTTCATTTACATAAACTTCAATCTGTAGTTCAGGAGATTATTTTTTCCACAGCCAGCAGTTTTAGGAGCCTGGGTAGCTCAGTCGGTAGAGCATCAGACTTTTAATCTGAGGGTCCAGGGTTCAAGTCCCTGTTCAGGTGTAGAGTTGATGTTCTTGAACACCTCAGATACTGCCATATCGTTTGTGTTCCATCCATTAGTCTTTAAAAAGAATTGTGGCTGTTTTTCAAGCAGGTTTGCCTCATGACAATGTTGCTGGTAAGTCTAAATGTACAATAGGCAACCTACGTCCATCTTGCTAGCACCCAAATCTCTGTATTCATCTCCCTGCTTGGATAGAAGGTCATCTGCTGCATTTTTCTTGTCACGAGGGCTAAGTGTTGTGGTCTGGTGCATTCCCCAACCTGTGTCGTGTTTTCTCTTTCTTCTGTGTGTCTTGTCTGTCTTGCCGTGAGGGCGTTCCAGGGGATCTAGAGGCGTGGCTTTCCATCTACGTTCCGTCATCCACTCAGCTGTTCCTCATCACTCATCACCCACTGCAATACATGAACCCGGGCTGACCGCCCCTTCAACGCCAGATTATTACATGCACTATTGAGGTAACTGGGCTCCTAGTCATTTGCGCCTGTGTTGTTGTTTGTTGGTGTATTCTAGTACTAACTCTGCCTCTCCTTAGATCCATCCGTTGTCCCTCCGAGCTGCCTTCCTCCCTCACGCCGACCAGCCACCTGTCTACACCGGTGTTTGAACCCCTCCGCACTCATTAAACGTGCCTTTTGTATCTCTATGGTTCTGGGTCTTACTAACCGTAACACTAAGAGTATAGAAGCGGAACCAGAGGGAGAGTTGTTTTTTTGCACCCACCAGCAATAAAGTTTACTTGTCTGAAGCTGTGTTGTTTGAATTAGGTTATCAATGTTTTGAGTGAAAAAGAATACCACAGCTGAAGTCTTTGGTAAGGCGACAGCTTTATTGTGTTTTTTCCACAGACCTCTGTTTTTGAAGCATGGGTAGCTCAATGTTGGTGGTACGTCTAAATGAACAATGGCCAACCTACATCCATCTTGTTAGCACCCAAATCTCTGTGCTGATCTCCCTGCTTGGATGGCAAGTCATCTGGTGGATTTTTCCTCTCACGAGGGCTTTTGATCAAACTACGTATAGTGCTTCCGCATGAGGACACTAAGAGTATAGAAGCGGAACCAGAGGGAGAGTTGTTTTATTGTACCCACTAGCAGTAAAGTTTATTTGTCTGTAGCCATAAAATTGCATTAGGCTGTCAACGTTTTGAGCGAAAAAGAAAACCACAGCTCAAGTCCCTGGTAAGGCAACAGCTTGATTCTGGGATATGTATGAAGTGCTCGCTATTGTTATCTGTCATGCAGGTTTGCAGGATGTTCAAAATCTGCAAGTGGCCATGATGAGTTGTGACTTTGAGCTTTTTAACCGTTTTGGCCAATTTAGCCAATTTTCAACCAGTTTGTGCAATAACATTTGGTGTTCTCAGGCATTGTGCAAATCGTGGTCTACCCTCCTGCTGTCCAGAAGACCGTGATCATGGCAACAGCTTTTTGGTCTTCATTTACTTGCACTTTAATTTGTAGTTCAGGAGATTTTTTTCCCACAGTCCTCTGTTTTAGAAGCCTGGGTAGCTCAGTCGGTAGAGCATCAGACTTTTAATCTGAGGGGTCCAGGGTTCAAGTCCCTGTTCAGGCGTAGAGTTGCACATTCTGCTAGATGAGTTGTCCATTTGACATGCCTGTATGGACAAATTCAGACACTATCATATCATGTGTTCCATGCACAAGTCTTTAAAAAGAATTGTGACTGTTTTTCAAGCCGGTTTGTATCATAACAATGTTGCTGGTAAGTCTAAGGCTGAATCCCATTCCTTCCCCTTACCCCTACCCCTTACCCCTTCCCCTAGCTTTTGCGCGTTCACGCGGGACCTAGTGCTGGTCCAATACGTATTACGAGCTAGGGGTAGGGGATAGACCAAGTGCTGTATAGCCCTTGAAACCTAGTGTGGACGCGACCTCACTAGAAAACACACAGGCATCAATGGCTGCCCGTCGACCAGAGAGACACATGAATGTAAGTACTTTAGGCTTAAATAATTGATTAAAAAGTTACGACAGTCTTGTTTTGTGGTCTATGCAGTCCCGTACATGTGTACTTGCAACCATGTTCCTAACTGAAACTTTTTAAAAATCGCTAGCTTGCAATGCTAACGCTAATCGCTAACGCTAACGTTGAACAGTCCCACATATTTCTGCCTTGAATGGACTGTATACATCGCATAGATTGTATAGCTATATACACTCACCGGCCACTTTATTAGGTACCCCATGCTAGTAACGGGTTGGACCCCCTTTTGCCTTCAGAACTGCCTCAGTTCTTGGTGGCATAGATTCAACAAGGTGCTGGAAGCATTCCTCAGGGAGTTTGGTCCATGTTGACATGATGGCATCACACAGTTGCCGCAGATTTGTCGGCTGCACATCCATGATGCGAATCTCCCGTTCCACCACATCCCAAAGATGCTCTATTGGATTGAGATCTGGTGACTGTGGAGGCCATTTGAGTACAGCGAACTCATTGTCATGTTCAAGAAACCAGTCTGTGATGATTCCAGCTTTATGACATGGCGCATTATCCTGCTGAAAGTAGCCATCAGAAGTTGGGTACATTATGGTCATAAAGGGATGGACATGGTCAGCAACAATACTCAGGTAGGCTGTGGCGTTGCAACGATGCTCAATTGGTACCAAGGGGCCCAAAGAGTGCCAAGAAAATATTCCCCACACCATGACACCACCACCACCAGCCTGGACCGTTGATACAAGGCAGGATGGATCCATGCTTTCATGTTGTAGACGCCAAATTCTGACTCTACCATCCGACTGTCGCAGCAGAAATCGAGACTCATCAGACCAGGCAACGTTTTTCCAATCTTCTATTGTCCAATTTCGATGAGCTTGTGCAAATTGTAGTCTCAGTTTCCTGTTAGCTGAAAGGAGTGGCACCCGATGTGGTCTTCTGCTGCTGTAGCCCATCTGCCTCAAAGTTGGACGTACTGTGCGTTCAGAGATGCTCTTCTGCCCACCTTGGTTGTAACAGGTGGTTATTTGAGTCACTGTTGCCCTTCTATCAGCTCGAACCAGTCTGGCCATTCTCCTCTGACCTCTGGCATCAACAAGGCATTTCCACCCACAGAACTGCCGCTCACTGGATGTTTTTTCTTTTTCGGACCATTCTCTGTAAACCCTAGAGATGGTTGTGCGTGAAAATCCCAGTAGATTAGCAGTTTCTGAAATACTCAGACCAGCCCTTCTGGCACCAACAATCATGCCACGTTCAAAGTCACTCAAATCACCTTTCTTCCCCATACTGATGCTCGGTTTGAACTGCAGGAGATTCTCTTGACCATGTCTACATGCCTAAATGCACTGAGTTGCCGCCATGTGATTGGCTGCTTAGAAATTAAGTGTTAACGAGCAGTTGGACAGGTGTACCTAATAAAGTGGCCGGTGTATATATTAATATTAACGGTCTACGATACATCGCTACGTGCTTCACATATACCTCCCTGTATCACACAGGAGGACACAGGAGGACACAGCAGCTGGTCCACTTTGGGGCTGAAAACGCAGACGTTTCCTAAATCCTGTGTTCATGTTGTACCCATTCATTATTGCATTGGTACTGTATTATTGTAATCATTTGTAATTAATTCCTGTTCATTGTTCATGCACTTGTATATTGTTGTTGGCTTTGATATGGGACACTGATGATATGTGAGGGGGGGGGGGGGTTACTGGCCAACATGCATCAGACTGGTCTGGAATGTCAGAACAGCTGTAGTTAATTTGTTTATTTGTGGTCTTGTTTGTATTTTTTAGTTTTACACATTTGAAGCCTTTTTATGTGTGCGACATGTTAGTTATGGTTCTAATAGTTGACAATGGTTCTGTAACATCATTTTATGTTACGTTTTTGCCGGTTATGTTCAATGTATCACCAATAAAGACAGATTTTTGTCAACAAAATGTTTTTGTGAACATCAATGACATTCAAAACGGTGATAACTGAAACAGATATACACACACCATGTATACATGGTGTATATGTATGTATACACCATGTATACAGGGTGTATATGTATGTATACATGATACATGTGTATACACATATGTATTGCAAACAGACCTAAGTACT
This sequence comes from Etheostoma spectabile, assembly GCF_008692095.1. Taxonomy (NCBI): domain Eukaryota; kingdom Metazoa; phylum Chordata; class Actinopteri; order Perciformes; family Percidae; genus Etheostoma; species Etheostoma spectabile. The sequence continues at coordinate 192,201 of NW_022602819.1, read as the reverse complement.
ACACAGATAGGAACATCTGCCTCTGCACTACCAAAGTGAACCTAAAATATATAAATATTTAAATCCATATGACACTGTTGTCCAAACCCACACAATCAACAGACAGAGACGGCATCTTGGAGGTTTGTGATCAATACTGCATGGTGATGTCACCAAGTGGTGTCCCATTTCATAGGGGTATGTTTTCACCCCTACCACTTACCCCTTGGTTTCAAGGGCCAAGGGGTAGGGGTAAGGGCCAAGGGGTAGGGGAAAGATGGAGAAATGGGATTCAGCCTTAATGGGAATATCGTCAAGCGATGGAAAAAGCATATCTACTGGACATGAACAGCACCTCACAAGGCGCAGCAGAAGGTGGGAGAGTGTCAAGTCTGGGCACCTTATAATTCCTTTTCTGCTCTTTCCAGATTATGTTGTTCAGTGGGCTTCATCAAACAGTGATCTACAGCGCCCACTGGGGCAGATTGAAGTCCAGTGTCAAGCATTCGTAATCAAAGTCAGCCCCTCCAAATCTCAAAGCTCAGGATTTCTCCCATCGGGTTGGGAGTCAATTGCTGTCCCAAGTGAAGACGTTCTTGTATCTCAAAAGCTTATTTCAAACAGTGCAACTTGTTCCAACACAAAAAACCACAATACTACTGAAACTTTGGATGGTCGCCTCCGCCTCTCACACGGAAGACTGGGGTTTTATTTCCCGATGGGGAGATCTGTCTACCAGCTGCTAATTATTTCCCAAGGTTACATCGACACTAGTATCATCTGCCAGAGTAGTTTGGATACGAGGCCCAACCATAGCAAAAGATATGACATTTTTTAAGAATGTATTATAGTGGATATACTCCAAGAAAGACAAAGGTTTTACAAAAGGATTGAGAATGATCCTGCTATCAAAGATATGTTTTCAGTGACGATATGATCACCTACCTCAGGATCCAGGAACGTAGGCAGACAGCAGGAACCTAAGACGGATCCAAGAATGTAAAACATCAACTATGAGGCTAGGAAGATGGCCGCACCAGGTACAGCAGGGGTAGTCTCAGCTCTCTTCATACATGTGCTACTCATGAGTCATTTTGTCTATTCGGACACCGGTCAAACACTGACAGATCATAATTTTATTATGTGAAATTGTCATCATCACACATGCTAATGATAATGCAAGCAAACAAGCATTTTGGATTTGGAAAAAACGCCCTGGCTGCCACGTTCATTCATCCGCTCCATTTCGGCCGTCCCTCAACACATACCAAAACCACGCTTAAACCACAACAAACCCTCGCATTTATCATCGCAATCTGCCTCCTGCTATCCGGGGACATCCACCAAGGTCCAGGCCCGCTGAACTGCCCAACAGATGAGAACCATGTCAACACCACCGCTAACAACAGGAGCACCATCGACAACTTACAGGTACTCTCACCTTGTTCATTTTACGCAGCATTACAACAATCTCACCTCCGTCCTTGTGTCCCTCCTGTGAGCGACGTGGTGTCACCGGAGTCCAGGACAGACGAGGTGGACAACAGGTTGGAGCAATTGGAGCCCGGGAGTGGCGCCTCTACCTGGGACAGACCGCGTGGGCCAGCCCCGCTGCAACGACATCCCGGGACATCTCACCACATCCGCGTAGTGGAAAGCGGGCCCCGCCGCCATCGACCCCAACCCGCAAGCAGACCGTCCATTTTCGACAGTCCCGGAGACTCCATCTGCCCGTCTCTGTTTCCACCTGGACCTCACCCTCACCTGTTGCATCCCCGCGGCGCTCACCAAACACGTCATTGGCAACTACGTCATCAGAACATGACCAACACAAGGACCGTTAAAGGCCTGCGTCAGAACGGGCAACACTGGAGACATGGAAAACGCGGAGTGGACTTCCGCTTTCTCCGCACTCTTCCCAAATGTAAGACCATCTCAGAAATAAAAATAGACCTTCTCAATACCCAGTCACTGTCAAACAAAACCAGCTTAATATCTGAACATATTCTTGAAAAACAAATAGATATGATGTGCCTCACTGAAACCTGGCACAAACCAGAGTCATATCTGGCACTAAATGAAGCCTGCCCCCAGGATACACATACCTGGAGAAGGCCAGAACCACGGCCGGGGTGGAGGTCTTGCTGTCATTCATCGCAAAGACCAAACTACCACCCCCCTCCCACTGCCAGAGCTGACCACATTGGAGTGTCTTTCATTCAAATACAGATCTCATAAAGAAGTAATAACAATTCTCCTCATCTACCATCTACATAATATACTCATTATGGGAGATTTCAACCTCCATGTTGACTCCCCCACAAACCGTCCCGCTGTAGAGTTTCTTGAACTCCTGGACTGCTTACATCTCACACAACATGTCACAGTACCCACACATACTAAAGGCCACACTCTGGATCTAGTAATAACAGACAATGCCCCCATCACCAACATGAGAGTCTATGACTTGGGCGTGTCTGACCATAAAGTGATTTCCCTGAAAATGCCCCTAGCAAGTCCATACTATAAAACAAAACGTCAAATCCAGTTCAGAAATTTAAAAGTAATAGACACCATCCTCTTTAACCAAGACCAGAGATGGCAAAAGTACTCACTTTCCGTACTTAAGTAGAAGTACAGATACTTGTGTTAAAAAATACTCCGGTAAAAGTGGAAGTACTGATTAAACTTCTTTACTCAAGTAAAAGTAACAAAGTACAGGCTTGGAAATTTACTTAAAGTATAAAAGTAAAAGTAGCCTTGCGAAAGCTACCTGGAGCACACAAATGTTACTAGAGAGACGCTGAGGAACTTCAGTGGACATGGAGGACACGTCTTTATATGGCAGTGACTACATTTTAAATGGATGTCTGCCAATAGGCCTAAAACATCACATATATGATTAGTATGACAGAGACTGGGACTCCAGGTTAATAAAATTCTGACTTATTGGCAAGATATGAATTCAGTTGTGATTCTGTGAGAATTCACAGATCCAGTTTCTATTTTTAATCTTTCCCCCTAACATAAAAATGAATCTACATGTAGGTGTGTGCTCAAATATGGCTTCTGGAAATAAAATAAAGGATTAAAATATGAATGACTAAACAGACATTAATGAAGAAGTTCCCCAGCACATTGGCCAGGAGTCCTTCTTGATGCCTACTGTCTCAAACATGTCTCTCAGATAAGGCGGAGGATGATGGGAATGTCTTGGTGTTTTCTTCATTTTCAATCATGTCGCCCTCATACTACTATGTGCTAACGTTAACACCATCCATACTACTATGTGCTAACGTTAACACCATCAAGCCTCAATGATTTGCTGTGAATTAATGCAGAATGCCGAATCTGTTGAGTTGTCTTAGTCGTGCGTCAAATGCAACGTACAGTAGATATATTCCCATCCATTTAGATTGAATATGGTATTGATGACGTAAACAATAATAAGGATAACTCCAGTGAAATTATGTGAAAGTTGAGGACTAGATGAGGATTGGATTAAAGCTGATTCTGGTTTCCAACTTCACCCCAGGTGTGTCTGTTAAAACAGACGGATACAACTTCTGTCTAGCTAAGTTTCCATTCACTTGTCAATTGAATTACATTATCTGAAGTTCGGTCAAAAAAAACAACTCATGCGAATAAAGCTGGTGAAACTGTTGATTAATATCAACGTGCAACCCAGCTAACAGGTGAAGACCACACCAGAACCACTAGCTAACAGGTGAAGACCACACCAGAACCACTAGCTAACAGGTGAAGAACACACCAGAACCACTAGCTAACAGGTGAAGAACACACCAGAACCACTAGCTAACAGGTGAAGACCACACCAGAACCACTAGCTAACAGGTGAAGACCACACCAGAACCACTAGCTAACAGGTGAAGAACACACCAGAACCACTAGCTAACAGGTGAAGAACACACCAGAACCACTAGCTAACAGGTGAAGAACACACCAGAACCACAAGCTAACAGGTGAAGACCACACCAGAACCACTAGCTAACAGGTGAAGAACATACCAGAACCACTAGCTAACAGGTGAAGAACACACCAGAACCACTAGCTAACAGGTGAAGACCACACCAGAACCACTAGCTAACAGGTGAAGAACACACCAGAACCACTAGCTAACAGGTGAAGAACACACCAGAACCACAAGCTAACAGGTGAAGACCACACCAGAACCACTAGCTAACAGGTGAAGAACACACCAGAACCACTAGCTAACAGGTGAAGAACACACCAGAACCACTAGCAAACAGGTGAAGACCACACCAGAACCACTAGCTAACAGGTGAAGAACACACCAGAACCACTAGCTAACAGGTGAAGAACACACCAGAACCACTAGCTCACTTACTTCAAATGTGAAGAACTATAGACCAACAACAGGCTTAAGTGAACTGACAACATGAGTTATACGACTTACAGTTCTCAAAGACTCTCACACACAATCTCAGCTGGTTATCCTCTGGACAGCTTGTCCCCTTTTCATTTCTCTCACTTTTTTCTCCGTGTAGCGCGCGCACCCGCTCGCGGTGTGTGGCGCGTGTCCGCGCTATTTTCCGACATAACCTCTTGTACAAAACGAAAGTAACGAGCCAATTTTTAAAATGTAAGGAGTAGAAAGTACCGATATTTGTGTTAAAATGTAAGGAGTAGAAGTAAAAAGTTGCCACAAAAATAAATAGTAAAGTAAAGTAAAAATATCAGAAAAATCTACTTGAGTACAGTAACGAAGTACTTGTACTTCGTTACTTCCCATCTCTGACCAAGACATACAGCAAATTCCACTAGTCACACAGTTCCCATCAGTTAATGGCTCTGTTGACTACTATAATTCCAGTCTTTACAATATCCTTGAGTTACATGCACCAATCAAAACTAAAACAGTTTCTTTTTCCAGGTCAGCTCCTTGGTACACAACAGAGCTCCGTAGGCTGAAAACAACTGGGCGTGCCCTGGAACGGAAATTCATCTCCAGTGGTTTACATGTACATAAACAGGCCTACCGTAAACACCAAAAATCATACTCCAAATTACTCACCACAGCCAGGTCTCAATATCTTTCACAAAAAATCTCAAACTGCACTGGAAATTCTAAACAGTTGTTTGCATCAATAACCTCTCTTCTCAAAGCACCTACTTGTGGACCTGCTGACACCAGTATAGGCCAGTGCAATAGGTTCATGGACTTTTTCACCAACAAGGTGGCTTCAATCCGGTCCAACCTCTCTGCCACTGTTTCACCCTCCTCCAAAATTAGTCTCACAAACCCGCTCAACATATTTTCTGTTTTCTCAGGGACTTCACAGACAGAAGTGGAGACGATCATGAAGTGTATGAGAACCTCCACATGCTCATTGGACCCTCTCCCCACATCATTATTAAAATCCAATATTACAGCCATCAGTCCACTGATCACAGAAATCCTCAATCAGTCGCTCAAATCCGGTCAGGTTCCTCCAGCTCTCAAAACTGCAGTCATCCGCCCCCATCTGAAAAAGCTGTCACTCGACCCTGACATCCTGGCCCACTACAGACCCATTTCAAACCTGCCGTTTTTGTCTAAAATCCTGGAAAAAGTTGTTGTAGCCCAACTCCACAATCACCTTCATATCCATAAATTTCAGTCCGGTTTTCGAGCAGCACACAGCACTGAGACAGCCCTGGTACGCGTCATGAATGACCTACATATGACTGCTGACCAAGGCTCACCATCTCTCCTCCTCCTACTGGACTTGTCGGCCGCTTTTGACACCGTGGATCACAACATCTTGCTCCACCGTCTCCAGTCTGTGGTAGGACTTTCTGGGACTACACTAAGTTGGTTCCAGTCTTACCTCACAGGCAGGACGGAGCATGTGGCTCTAGGACAGTCCCAATCATCACCCCACACAGTCAGCTGTGGAGTGCCACAAGGATCCGTCCTCGCTCCAACCCTTTTCACCATCTACCCCTCGGCCACATCATCCATAAACACAAAGTTTCATTCCACTGTTACGCAGACGATACTCAACTATACATAAAAATGGACTCCACACCCCCCTCAGCTTTGCCGTCTGCATTTCAGGTTTGCCTGGAGGAGATAAGGGCATGGATGTCTGACAACTTCCTTCAATTAAATAGCAGCAAAACCGAAGCCATCCTGATCGGTACCCCACACCAAACCCAGTCCTCCTCCCTCAGCAGTATATCCATTTTTGGTCATCACATCGCCCTGTCTACCTCTGTTACAAACCTTGGAGTCAGACTAGACTCAAATCTTACATTTGACACCCACATCCGCCACCTTTGTAAGGTCTCCTTCCTTCACCTCAAAAACATTGCCAAACTCCGTCCCTCCCTCTCCCAACCAGATGCTGAGAAGTTGATCCATGCCTTTGTCTCCTCCAGGTTGGACTACTGTAATGCCCTCCTTGTCGGGATCCCTGGCAGGAGCCTGCAAAAGCTCCAGCATATTCAAAATTGCGCTGACCGGGTCCTGACGAGGAGGCGCAAATATGATCACATCACCCCGGTCCTGAAATCCCTCCACTGGCTGCCCATTAAACAAAGAATTCAATACAAAATCTGTCTACTTACCCACCAGTGCATTCATGGAACTGCCCCTACCTACCTCAGTGAACTCCTCACCCCACACACCACCTCACGAAACCTCCACTCCTCCATCTCCACCTATCGCCTGCTCCAACCTAGGACTAAACTGTCTACCATGGGAGACAGGGCCTTCGAGGCAGTCGCCCCTCAGCTCTGGAACGCACTCCCAGAGTCCCTGAGGGTCCCACAAACGGTGGAGATTTTTAAAAAGGGCCTAAAGACACTATTATTTCAAAAGGCCTTTTAAATAGTTATTGTTTTAATTTTAGTTTTATGGTGTTTTATTATTGCTTGTAAATTGTTATTGTATTCTGGAAACTGTTTTTAACTCCCTATTAATTGTAGCCCTTTGAGATTTCCTTGTGAAATGTAAAGGGCATTATAAATAAAATGTATTATTATTATAAGTTGAGGTTCAGGTAATTTAATTCAATTCAATTTTATTTATATAGCGCCAAATCACAACAACACTTATCTCATTGCGCTTTTCATAAAAGAGCAGGTCCAGACCATCTTCTGTGATGTTATTTACAGAAACCGGAAAATTCCCACCAAGAGCAAGCACTAGGCGAAAGAGGCAAGAAAAAACTGAGCCAGAACTACCTATAAGCTTCATCAAAGAGGAAAGTCTCAAGCCTACTCTTAAATGTGGAGATGGTGTCTGCCTCCTGAACCCAAACGGGAACCTGGTGAGGAGCTTGATAGCTGAACACTCTGGCTCCCATTCTACTTTTGGAGACTTTAGGAACCACAAGGAACCCTGCATTCTGGGAGCGCAGTGCTCTGGTGGGGTAATAAGGTACAATGAGCTCTTTAAAATAAGATGGTGCTTGAACATGAAGAGCTTTGATATCTGAAAATAAGGATTTTAAATTCTATTCTGGATTTTACAGGAAGCCAATGCAGAGAAGCCAAACCAGGAGAGATGTGATCTCTTTTCCTGGTTCCTATCAGAACACGTGCTGCAGCATTCTGGATCAGCTGAAGAATCTTTATGGACTCTTTTAAGCAACCTGATAATAAAGAACTGGAGTAATCCAGCTTAGAAGTAACAAATGCGTGGACTAGTTTTTCTGCATCAATTTTCAACAGGATATTCCTGAATCTCTGAATGTGATGACTACTGCACTGGGGAAACTTCGGTAGGCCTGGCCACGATTTCACGTCAGGGAGATTTTTCCGTGAATTTCATGGAGAGTTTAACTTCGCAGAGTTTGATTGTGCGAAGTCAATACAAACAAAGAAATGCACCATTTTTATTTTACTGCAAATGTTCAAAATGCTACAAAATAGAGATTTTAAACTAGATTCAGTCACAGATGCTTTGTCATGGATTTGAATGACAGCAAATATGTAGTAAACCTTATTAAAGATCTAGATAATTTCGATAAAATACATGATTGTACTCATGATAGACACAATATCAACTGAAAAAACAGTCCTGTTCAGTAATGATTGCATCACTTGTTGATGGGTTCATGCTGACTCTTGTTTGTCTTCACACCTCTAATTGCAGACACCTCGTTGGTCGAGATGGCATCACCTAACTAACCCATACAGGTGTGAAAGAACTTCCTGTCCAGAGGGGATCAGCACACCCCCTTTAGGAGCCACTAATGGGCTGTAAGTCATTGTTAACAGAGAGGCAGATTAGATCTACCGGGACCAGACTGTTTGTGTCTGACGATGCCCAATATACACAACAAAGTAAACGATCATTTAGCCCATCAAACACTGATCTATAGGGAGATGAGTTTGGATCAGTTTTAGCTCTGCTCATTAGGACACCAGGCTGTAGCATTCACATGAACTTTGCCTCTTTAAACTTGCTGAAGACTACATTGTCAGCAGGGCCTGAAGTTAACTTTTTTGGCCAAACAGGCGTTTTAGCAGCCAATGTTTTGCCTCAAAGGATGCACAAGCATCGTTCTGGAACTTGTTAAGAATACACATTTAAGTGTTATCACGTTATTATGATTAACTGCTGTCGTAAATCAGCCACGCCATTGTTGCTAACTGTCCCGTTTGGTGTGGAAAACGTCTTCTTTTATTTTTCTTTGACTGATCCTCGTCTTTCTGTTGGTGGATTGTTTGAGCCGGCCTCTTCACCCCAATGATGTGCCCCCACCTTTTTTAGCTCAATTCTAGGAAATGACAGACTTGGTTAAAATGTGAAAAGAACGACAGTAAGTGACAAATACTTTGTAGATTGACAGTTTTACCTGCGAATTGCAAAATTCACCTTCATTCGGCGCATGGGTGGGTGTTGATTTCAGGCCCTGGTTATAGGTTTGAACCATTGTGGTGGTTCAAATGTATTTTATGTTTGGTGTTTCTCAAATTAGGATCCACTTTGACCCATAGGTTGTCTCAGAACTTCCTATGTTGCTTTGTGGTTTGGCCATCTATTCCTACAAAAACATTAAAGGAACATGCTGACTTATTAGGACTTTAACTCTGGGGGCAATGGTGAATAAGCTAGACAAGTCCATACATACCCTTCTCATCTCTGTGCTACTGTAACTCTGTCTGGTGCCCCCAGCATTAGCTTAGCCTAGCACAGATCCTGCAGGTAACCGGCTCTATGGAGTTAGATTCCTGCCAAAAGGTTGTACACAAAAAAATGTGTTGCGCACAAATAAAAGTTGTTTGTACATAAAAAAATGTGTTGCACACAAATAAAAGTTGTTTTGCAAACTGTCTTCAAACGTTACACACGCATAAAACTTGTTTTACAAACTGTCCCCAAACGTTGCACTCAAAATATCATTTATAAATTGTCCCCGAGTACAAAACGGTCTCTGCTCGCTCAAAACAGCCTCTCCTCGAGTACGAAACAACTCCACACCCCTCTGCGGCAAATTTCTGCCAAAAGTCACGTGATCCATTAGGAGTAGTTCAGACTTTGTGACAGCAGGGGGCGCTCTCAAAACAACTGAAACGCCCGGTTTGGCTGAGGAAGACAGACGGCATTTCACAGCTAACACCATGAGCACCCCACTATGAGCACCCCACAGGTGAGTTTCCAAACTTTCACGGTGAAAAATGAATATCTGACTAGATAAATGATAGAGCATTTACAATTTCAGTTAAAGGCACCGCTATGTCACGGCAAGGGACCGTGTTACTTTTCAAATCAAATAACATGAAAGCTAGCCTGAAATTGAACACTGCTAAAACAGCTTTTGCTTTAGCCCCTCTGGTTAGCTTCTCCCTTTACTGTGGTATTTTAAATAGATAGAACCAGAGTGGATACCCAGATAAAAGCATTGTTAACAGATCATAATTTCGTGTTTTATGTTGTTGTTTTTTAACAAAAAAAATTGTTGTAGGCTTCAAGTTCCTACAAGAATAGACAGATTCCTGTAGGCACTTGAAGCCTACAACAGTAGACCTCCTCGTGAGCCAGCGAGTCGCCTCAATGACGTCATCACTTTTTCTGTTTCAGTTAAAGGCATGGGTCAATCTGTTACTTTTCAGATCTACCTTGTGTTGCACATCAATAACTGTTGTATAAAACGTTCTCTCCAAGAAAACTAAAGCACAGATGTTGATGTTTCATGGGTTTTAAAGCATGTCCTATCATACAGAAGAATCAGCCTAAGTAAATTGTTCTGTGTTGATTTTCATCAGTTCATTTTTGCTGCCCGTCTCAAAGTCATTTAACAAGTAATTCTGAACCAGTTTTAGTTTCCCAAATAAAAAAATGAATAAATGTTTTAAATTCCTACAAGAAAATACTTGAATTTACCAGAATACAAAATTTAGATATCTGTTTTTCTTTTTAGGAATTGCTTGTACAGAGCATGTTGGAGAGGCTTCATACACGAATTCAACATGTGGTCAATCAGCAGCCACTCAACCTGGATTACCTTGAGTTTGTGTGTTCCCAAGAAGTAGTTCTTTTTAGTGTTGTGTCTGATCAGGTTCACATCCCCGAGGCCATAGTGAATGCATTGGCAGTCTTGCACACTTTAGTTGTGCAAGAGAGACAAAATCAGGCCATTACTGTGTCTGTTCAGGTTACCCATGGAGTAACTGGACGTCCAAGATTTGATATATCTTCTGATACCCTCTTACATCTTCTAAACCAAGGTCTTCCAGTGCCATGTATTGCCAACCTATTGGGCGTGTCCACCCGTACCATCTACAGAAGAATGGGAGAGTCTGCCTTTTCTGTTAGAGCCCTCTACAGCACCTGTTCTGACTCAGAGCTAGACCAATTGATATCTGACATAAAAAAAGATATGCCTCATGCTGGGTATCGCTTGGTTAAGGGAGCATTGCAGGCTAGAGGGTTCCGAGTCCAGTGGGAAAGGGTGCGGGCCTCCATGCACCGAATAGATACTGTTGGCATCCTGTGCCGGATGACCCAGCTAGGATGTGTTGTGCGGCGCACCTACTCAGTTCCTGCTCCAAAATCTCTGATGCACATCGACACCAACCACAAACTTGTTCGGTGTGTATCTTTTAATTTGTTACAAAGAGTGGAATTAAATTTAGGTTTTTACCTGCTCTGTTTGAAAGATGTTATGAGAAATTCAGAACTATGCAAATGAGACTTACTTGCACTAATTCTGTGCATTATTGTACTGTGTTTTGTCTACACAGATACAACATTGTAATCTTTGGGGGCATTGATGGCTTTTCAAGAAAGGTATGTGTAATGTAAAAGAGAAATCCTTTACTATTATAGTTAGAGAAATAAAACTGTACATTCTGTTTACATTTTCTGCAGATCATGTACCTTTGTGCTGCAAACAACAATTTGTCCTCAACAGCCCTTGCCTTCTTCCAGCGATCAGTGGACACATTTGGATTTCCATTAAGGTAAATAAAGGAACTATTTGTCATTATCATGACGAATGCATTTATTTTGGCCACCATATTACATTGTATCTTCTATTATTTGATTTTCCTGCCAATACAATTGTATGTGTAATTTATAAAAATATTGAGATTACACAATAAAATGTAATTTCTTAACATGCAATACATTTTTAAAGAATCTGCATGATAGATTGCAGTGAACTTAAAAGTTATTCATGACGTTACTTGTTGTAAAGGTTGTAGTGTCAGTGGTATGCTAATACAAACTGGAAAGATCAGGAGTTCAATGGCCTTGGACCACATTTATCAATATGCAACAAATTTTGTGTATATTTTTATTAGAGTAAGAGCAGATCATGGTGTCGAGAATGTTGACATTGCACGGCTCATGTTCTCCGTCAGAGGGACAGGAAGTTTACTAGTGTTGGGAAGAATTGTGAAATAGACTGTCTCTGCATTTGTTCAGTGATATGTCTGATGATGAACTCACTACCAAGACAACCCCAAAGAGAAGCACTTATGAACACAACAATCATCAGTGTCTCCATTTGAGATGATCTGAATATGATTACAATGACATCCATCTTCAGTTAGTCTGTAGCATTGTCATGTTCAACTGCCCCAACAAGTAGCACTTACTGAATTCAACAGTCAAGTCAATGCTAAAGTTAGAGTAATAGGAATGACTTAGAAAACATTTCAGCATTGTTCAACCAGTAACCAGGGAGAATATCCCTTTTAAACATTTCTTTATGGAGGAAATCCTGGACTTTAGAGGTCAGCAAAACTACCCCAACAAGTAGCACTTACTGCATACATGACTCAAGTCAGTGCTTGTGTTTGGGTAGTTCTGGTGCCAGATGAATGCATGTTACGAGTGTTGGGAAGTATTGTGAAATAGCCTGTCTCTGCATTTGTTCAGATATATGACAGGTGATGAACTCACTACCAAGACAACCCCAAAGAGAAGCACTTATGAACCCATTAATCAATGGTGTCTCCATTTGAGATGATCTGAATGTGATTACAATGACATCCATCTTCATTTACAGTCTGAAGCATTGTCATGTTCAACTGCCCCAACAAGTAGCACTTAATGAATTCAACAGTCAAGTCAATGCTAACGTTAGAGTAATAAGAATGACTTACCAAAACAAGCATTTATCCAGAGACATAATCTAGAATGAATTATAACACATTTTAGCATTGTCCAACTAGTAATACAACGTAAAATAGCTGTTACTGTTAAGTCTTTAGATAAAATACTGGGAATGAGTTGTCAGAAAAACAACCCCATAGATTAGCACTAACTAAAATCAATCCAATGCCAAAACTCGAGTTAGACCAAAGTCAAAGTCTTACAGTAAGCAACCTTTGTTGCTCATGATCTTCTCCATAGTCCCGATGTTTCTTCTGGCATCTTCTGTGTAGTGATATAGAAGCAGTGGAAGTGGTTCCTTACACAGATTTGCCATCTTAAATACTGAATGCAGTCATTTCCACTCAACTCCACCTTCTTTTTGATCAAGTTTCAGTGGTGTTGTCTATTGTAAGGAAGGAATGGCTTCATGAATAGACAACCATCATCCCAATGTATGCCATTACCAGTCTATGAGTGGTCCAATAACTTTCTTTGGGGCAACTCCTTTTTCCTCCAGATAGAGCTCATTCAGCAATAGAAAGTACCACTTAGTGCTGAATATCTATTCCAAAACCCCCATTCTTTTATTTATTTAGCTAGCGGTGGGACAACTGGTGAAATGTACTTGTTCTGCATGTGTTAGTGTCTGATGATGAACTCACTACCAAGACAACCCCAAAGAGAAGCACTTATGAACCCATTAATCATCAGTGTCTCCATTTGAGATGATCTGAAAGTGATGACAATGACATCCATCTTCATTTACACTCTGTAGCATTGTCATGTTCAACTGCCCCAACAAGTAGCACTTACTGAATTCAACAGTCAAGTCAATACTAAAGTTAGGGTAATAGTAATAACATTTTAGCATTGTTCAACCAGTAACCAGGAAGAATATCCTTTTACAACTTTCTTCTTGGAGGAAATCCTGGACTTCAGAGGTCAGTAAAACTACCCCAACAAGTAGCACTTACTGCATACACAACTCAAGTCAATGCTTGGGTTTGGTTAGTTCTGGTGCCAGATGAATGCATTTTACTAGTGTTGGGAAGAATTGTGAAATAGCCTGTGTCTGCATTTGTTCAGAGATATGTCTGATGATGAACTCACTACCAAGACAACCCCAAAGAGAAGCACTTATGAACACAATAATCATCAGTGTCTCCATTTGAGGTGATCTGAATGTGATTACAATGACATCCATCTAAAATTAGTATTTAGCATTGTCATGTTCAACTGCCCCAACAAGTAGCACTTACTGAATTCAACAGTCAAGTCAATGCTAAAGTTAGAGTAATAAGAATGACTTACCAAAACAATCATTTACCCAGAGACACAATCTAGAATGAATTATATCACATTTTAGCATTGTCCAACTAGTAATACAACGTAAAATAGCTGTTACTGTTAAGTCTTTCGATAAAATACTGGGAATCAGTTCTCAGAAAAACAACCCCATAGATTAGCAATAACTAAAATCAATCCAATGCCAATGCTTGAGTTAGACCAACGTCAAAGTGTTACAGTAAGCAACTTTCTTTGCCCATGATCTTCTCCATAGTCCCAATGTTTCTTCTGGCATCTTCTGTGTTGTGGAAGTGGTTCCTTACACAGATGTGCCATCTTAAATACTGAATGCAGCCATTTTCACTCAACCACACCTTCTTTTTGATCAAGTTTCAGTGGTCTTGTCTATTGTAAGTAAGGAATGGCTTCATGAATAGACAACCATCATCCCAACGTATGCCATTAACAGTCTATGAGTGGTCAATTAGAGTCCAATAACTTTCTTTGGGGCAACTCCTTTTTCCTCCAGATAGAGCTCATTCAGCATTAGAAAGTACCAGTTAGTGCTGAATATCTATTCCAAAACCCCCATTCTTTTATTTATTTAGCTAGCGGTGGGACAACTGGTGAAATGTACTTGTTCTGCATGTGTTAGTGTCTGATGATGAACTCACTACCAAGACAACCCCAAAGAGAAGCACTTATGAACCCATTAATCATCAGTGTAGCACTTACTGAATTCAACAGTCAAGTCAATACTAAAGTTAGGGTAATAGTAATAACATTTTAGCATTGTTCAACCAGTAACCAGGAAGAATATCCTTTTATAACTTTCTTCTTGGAGGCAATCCTAGAATTCAGAGGTCAGCAAAACTACCCCAACAAGTAGCACTTATTGCATACATGACTCAAGTCAGTGCTTGTGTTTGGGTAGTTTTGCTGTCAGATGATTTCATTTTGCTAGTGTTGGGAAGAATTGTGAAATAGACTGTCTCTGCATTTTTTCAGTGATATGTCTGATGATGAACTCACAACCAAGACAACCCCAAAGAGAAGCACTTATGAACACAATAATCATCAGTGTCTCCATTTGAGGTGATCTGAATGTAATTACAATGACATCCATCTTCAGTTAGTCTGTAGCATTGTCATGTTCAACTGCCCCAACAATAGGGATGAGCGAGTACAGCATTATCTGTATCTGTATCTGTTTACCACATGAATTATCTGTATCCGTATCCGTACTTGGACTGGGCGGGGCCTAACCCGGAAGTGGTCAGATTCAACCCGGAAGTAGGTCGGGTTGTCTTGAAATGGGCGGGGCTTTAACCGGTTTGTTATTTTAAGCATGCAATTGATATGGGTTGATCAGAAATTGTTATATTTTTTGCTGATTTGAAAACTATTTCCGTGACAGCATCAGCATTGAGCTTCAGATCAGTGGTGTTGTCATGGTAACAAACGAACTATATAGGCCCACAGTATATAACAAGTTTTGCAACAATAAATACAACAATGTGGTTGCAATTATAAAGTAAATTGTAATGAACAAGAGTTTTCATACTCAATAATATAACTTTCTTTTTTTAACTCTTAATCATTTTTTGGGGGGGGTTCTTTTTCATTTTCACAGGTTTGTGTGAGTGTGTGTGTCTATGAGTGAGTAAGAGATACAGAGAGAGAGAGAGAGAGAGAGAGAGAGAGAGAGAGAGAGAGAGAGGGGGGCGGGGGGTTTGAATGTGTTTGTGTGTGTATCTTAATTTATAATATTATTCATTTATACCGCAACTGCCTTTTATTTTTTTTATAAAACACAGCAAGAAAGTTTCAGACACTCAAAAAAACTGGTTAGAGCCAGCAGGCAGTTAAAAAAAAAAAAAAAAAAACTCCGACGGCAGAGATGCATTCTACCAAGCACTATGTCTGAACAAACCCTACGTTTACCAGAAATCTCCTGGTTGCTAGGTACTAGTTTGAACCGAAGTATAAAAGAAACCCTAAATGTTAACAGAAAAGCGCGCGGACCTGAGAAGAGAGACGTTCACTTCTCTGTGTCCTGAGCGTGTGTGAGCAGGGCCGGTGGGACACAACAACAGGAGGAATCTTTGTGTGTAGGGTGGGACGCTGGGACTAGCCTATCACAGAATAGTGTAGGGGAGGGACGCTGGGACTAGCCTATCACAGAATAGTGTAGGGGAGAGGCGCTGTGACTAGCAGTTTGACTAGCCTATCACAGAATGGAGACACAGTCAGTGGAGACTTATTCAATCCGAGCACGGATATTGACTCGTATTACTCGTATTATACTTCTACTCGGCAAAAGTGCTTTATCCGTACCGGATACTCGTTTCAGCCGAGTATTCGGCTCATCCCTAATATACACATCAACTTTCTTTAAGATTTATGGATATACACATCAAATTACTTTTAGATTTATGCATATACACATCACCCTTCTTTTTGATTTATGCATATACACATCAACTTTCTTTTCATTATATAATCCCCATTCCTTCTATCATCATCAAAATTCATCTCATTCAGCCTCTCCGGGAACCATTACCTTATCGTGCTGGAGAGGTTTGTGTGTCCCTATGAACCTGAGGGCTGTGTTGTCTGGAGCTTTGTGCTCCTGGTAGGGTCTCCCATGGCAAAGTGGTCTCAGGGGAGGGGCCAGACAAAGAATGGTTCAAAAACCTATTGGTCCGGTGGAAGCCCGGGGACCCCGTCTGGAGCCAGGCCTAGACGGCGGGCTCGTAAGCGAGCGCCTGGTGGCCGGGTTTGCCACGGAGCCCGGCCGGGCACAGTCCGAAAAAGCTACGTGGCACCTCTCCCTCCAGCCCATGGGCCCACCACCTGTGGGAGGAACCAATGGGGTCGGATGCGTTGCCGTAAGGGTGGCAGCGAAGGTCAGGGCTTCGAAAGACCAGACCCGGGCGGCAGAGGCTGGCTCTGGGGACGTGGAATGTCACCTCTCTGTGGGGGAAGGAGCCGGAACTTGTGCGGGAGGTTGAGCGCTACCAGTTAGATCTGGTGGGGCTCACCTCTACGCACAGTCTCGGTTCTGGAACCGTACTCCTGGATAGGGTTGGACTCTGTCCTACTCCGGAGTTGCCCATGGTGTGAGGCGCCGGGCGGGTGTGGGGATACTCACAAGCCCCCGGCTGAGCGCCGCTACGTTGGAGTTTACCCCGGTGGACGAGAGGGTCGCCTCCCTACACCTTCGGGTGATGGGGGGGAAAACTCTGACTGTTGTTTGTGCATTCCTGCATGCATGCCTTCTTGGAGACCTTGAATGGGGTCCTGTATGGGGCTCCAGTAGGGGACTCCATAGTTCTGCTGGGGGACTTCAACGCACACGTGGGTGATGATGGAGATACTTGGAGAGGCGTGATTGGGAGAAACGGACTCCCTGATCTAAATTAGAGTGGTTGTCTGTTGTTGGACTTCTGTGCTAGTCATGGACTTTCTTAGGTGCCTCAAGGGGCGGTAACCCACGAACACCCTGGTGGACACGGTGGTCAGGGAAGCCGTCCGACTGAAGAAGGAGTCTTTCCGGGATATGCTAACCCGGAGGACTCCGGAGGCAGTTGCAAGGTAACTTTCTTTTAGATCAATGCAAATACAAATCAACTTTCTTTTTAATTATTGCATGTACACAACTTCCTTTTAGATTAATGCATATACACATCAACTGCAACTAGACCTCTGCAAACATGCCTAAGATTCACCCTGAGACTAAAGTTTGGATTATCAAGAGGCTGAAGACCAGATCCACTGCTGATGTGGCAGACACCTTCAATGTGTCTCAGCGTCAAGTACAGAGGATTAAAAAAACATTTGAAGACACTGGAGATGTTTTTGACAAGCCCAGGTCAGGCAGACCCCGCAAGACAACTGCTCGAGAGGACCGTTTGTTGGCTCGAAAATCCAAGGCCAGCCCGTTTTCCACTGCAGCAGAGCTCCACAAGACCTGGTCCCCGGAAGTCCCTGTGTCAACCAGAACAGTTTGTTGGATTCTGTCTCGAAATGGCCTCCTTGGTCGAATCAGTGCCCAGAAGCCAGCACTAAACAAAAGACAATTGAAAAACCGTGTGCTATTTGCCAAGGCCCACAGCCTGCTAAAAGGATGGACGCTGGAGAAGTGGAAGAAAGTGGATTTTTCAGATGAATCTTCTGTTGAATTACACCACAGTTGTCGCAAATATTGCAGGAGACCTACTGGAGCCCGCATGGATCCAAGATTCACCCAGAAAACGGTGAAGTTTGCTGGCGGAAAAATCATGGTCTGGGGTTACATCCAGTATGGGGGTGTGCGAGAGATCTGCAGGGTGAAAGGCAACATCAATAGTCTCAAATACCAAGAAATCTTAGCTACCTCTTATATTCCCAACCATAAAAGAGGCCAAATTCTCCAGCAGGATGGTGCTCCATCGCATACTTCCATCTCCACTTCAAAGTTCCTCAAGGCGAAGAAGATCAAGATATGATCCATCCAGATCATCTCTCACCAGACATGAACATCGTTGAGCATATGTGGGGTAGGATGAAAGAGGTAGCATGGAAGACCAAACCAAAGAATATTGATGAACTTTGGGAGGCATGCAAGACTGCTTTCCTAGCTATTCCTGATGACTTCATCAATACATTGTATGAATCCTTGCCAAACCGCATGGATGCAGTCCTTCAAGCTCATGGAAGTCATACAAGATATTAAATTTGAATCTCACAGCACCACTATTTAATTTGCTGACATATTTTAGTATTTGCAGTAAATTTGTTCAATTTCTGTATAGGCGACAAAACTTTTGTCTTGCCAAAATTTGACCTTTCTGTCTTGTTTAAATAATAAAGCTTGTTTCAGTGAAACTAATTTATTTCAGTGCATTGAACATCATTTGGGAGGGTTTTAGCTTTTCATATGAGCTATTTCTTACACCAACTGATTAATTAAAAGTCAGGTTAATAGCAGGTGTTTCTACAAAATAGATAAGCGACAAGACTTTTGTCAGGGACTGTATATAAACATATAGCCTATTTATATTGACAGAGACTGGGACTCCAGGTTAATAAGATTCTGACCGAGTAGCAAGATATGAATTCAAGTGTGATTTTGTGAGAAGTCTGTGTATGTTCCAATTTAATTAGATTAAATTTTGTAATGGTAACTCCAGGGAAATTATTTGAAATTTAGTGAGGACTAGATTAGAACTGGATTTAAAGCTAATTGTGGTTTCCAACTTCGGCCCAGGTGTGTCTGTTAAAACACAGACGGAGACAACTTCTCTCTGTTGATTTATTACAATCAATCATCAGTATAAACATGGGGGGGGGCAGCTCTGCTATGAATGTGTGTGTGGTAATAAATGAAATAAACAACATTGTAAAGGCTACCATACACAATGTATAGGAATCATATATGCTAGTAAATAATAACAATAAACCAACTACTAATTACATTATCTTAATGAGCAAGGACGTTCAACAATCGCCATTATATCGAATCAACAGCCAGGTGTAACCTAGCCAACAGTAGAAGAACGTAAACAAGCTAACTTTTAAATGTACCAGAACTACAGACCAATACAACAACAGGCTTAGATGAACTGACAACATCAGTTCTATGACTTACAGTTCTCAAAGACACACACACGATCTCAGCTGATTATCCTCCAGACAGCTAGTCTCTTTTTCTTTTCTCTCACTTTTGTCTCCGTGTGCCGTGCGCGCCTGCTCGTGGTGTGAGGTGCGTGTCCGCGCTATTCTCCGACATGGACTCCAAATCACACCTGATAGACGACCTTTAGTACAAAACTAAAGTAACAAGCCAATTTTGTAAAATGTAGGGAGTAGAAAGTACCGATATTGTGGTAAAATGTAAGGACTAAAAGTAAAAAGTCGCCAAAAAAAATAAAGAGTAAAGTAAAAATATCCGCAAAATCTACTTGAGTACAGTAATGAAGTGTTTGTACTTCGTTATTTTGTTAACAAAGCATTTGTACTTCGTTACTTCCCATCTCTGATGACTGTAAAGATGACTATGTACATGGTTTCCAGAACTGTATCTTCTGATAGACATAAGGCTTTGGGTTATCTTCAGGCTGCTCTATGGTCTCCTGAAGAAGGATAAATCCCAGAGTTGGCTCACTCCAGATTATTTAAGCAAGAAGCGTCCCTGGGTGGACTTGAACCACCATCCTTTCGGTTAACAGCCGACTGCGCTGACCTATTGCGCCACAGAGACTGCATATGTCTGATGTTTTTTTAATTTCTGATTCTGATGTAGAGATGGACAAAACGACTCAAAAGCATAATACTTCTTGCCGTGACATAACAAGAAACAGTAAAAAAAAAGAGGTCGGCGAGATAGAGTTCAAGACCCTTTTTTCAGGACACTTAAACTTTGTCGCTCAATATGGCAGGAATTCTATGCATCCAGGGCCAAGTGTTTTACCATTTCATCCACTACGGGTCCCTAAGGAACTTTACATGTGTTGACAATAAAGACGCTCACAAAACGCTGCACTTGGAATTGCGTTTCTCATGCACATGTCCTCTTAAATACAAAGAACTGCTAAGTTCTTTATTCCCAATATCAACTCTTAGACAGTAGTTCCAAATGAAAATACTAGTTGTCAGAAGTGGGATTTGAACACACACCTCCAGTGCAGACTACGACCTGAACGCAGCGCCTTGGGCCGCTCGGCCATCCTGACTGATCCAACAGATCTTCAGTAGGACCTGTCTCAAAAATTATTATATAGTAAATTAAACATGTCATGATATAGTAGGTTCTCAGTCATGAGAACCTGCGATCTCAAAACCTGAGAATATATTGGGGCGTGATATTTAAATTACAATCGTTTCTAGCCGCTGCATTTATCAATGTACGATCATTCTTACGCTCTGATTGGTGTGATACGAACGTTTCATGAATCTCACGTGAAGCCTGTCGTACGTTAGGTTAATAAATGAGGGCCATTAGCTCTAAGGATGTGCTTCAATACATAACTGAAGTGGACCCACTAATGAGTAGCACAATGGTGCAATCTGTTTACCTTGTCATAAGCTAAAGCCTTTTCCCAAGCTAAAAGAAAACAAGGCACTCTTCTGCAAAAGCACAGCTGGGAGTGCTTGAGAGTCCTTTGAGGTGCAGCGTGATTTTAGGCTGAGATGCTTCAGGTGTGTTAAGGTGTGAGCCCAAATAGTCGTTGAGCGACAAAGACAAGACAGCGATCAGGTGATAGAACCGGGGTATTGATGTCCCATCCATGCAACCGATGGATATGATCAAAACCTTTAAACAGTCCAACCACATTACTACAGGATCCTGACAGGGTAGTGGATGTCAATTTTTTAATCTGCCAGAACATGACTTGCCACTTTTTATGGGCTGTCAACAACTTTTCCAGCATTTATATCATGATTCACCTTACCATGAAAATCAGCGTTAGCAGAGGATGGTTTCAATCCATCAACCTCTAGGTCAGAGGCCCAGGACGCTTCCATTGTGCCAATCTGCTGAAAGTCACCCCAGATGGGACTTGAACCCACAAATTTACATCTCCAAAGCTCACCAGGTCAGGAGAAATGAAATGAAACAGTAACCTTGACCTTTGACCTCCAAAATCGAAATCAGTTCATCCGCGACTCCTAGTGGTTATGTATGCCAAATTTAAAGGTCTTCCCTCTAGGCGTTCAGGGATATTGCATTCACAAGAATCGGATGGACAGACATGAGGGCAGAGTCACCTTGACCTTGAACCTTTGACCTCCAAAATCTCATCAATTGATTTGCGAGTTCAGATGAATGTTTTTGCAAACTTTGAAGGAACACAAACATGGGCGTTGTGATAAGATGGTGCTGTCTATCGTTGTTTCTGAGATCAACAATACCTTCTAAAGTTGAATAGCTATTGCGTACCCGGTAATATTAGGGAAGAGCTCTCGTTGGCACTGTAGGTGGACAATTTAGAAAATTAAGTTACTTTAAACTTTAAACTGTTACATCTCCTCTGAATCACCATCTGCAAATTTCCAAGCCTCGTTGGCATGCCGACCACCATCTACAGGAGGTAAATCACTGGCTAGCTATGCAGGAGTACCTCATACCTTTTACCAGGTTCAGCTGGTTAATAGTTATGGTCAAATGAAGCTTCATTAAGCTTTCTGAACAATGTTCTTCATTTTCTGAACTTATTCACTCAGTAGTGTTTTATTATTGGTTGTGCATCTGTGATTGCCCTAGAGGTGCTCTCAGTCCAGCGCCTCTCCCACTCATCTTTGTTAGTTTTACACTGTCCAGCAAAAATTACTGACACCATACCTCACATTCATCCATGCATACACCTTGCATACATGTATACAACCTTTGCACACAGTCTTTTGTCTCCCCTTTTCATGGGGTCATGACAAAGTATCTAGGGTCAATTTTAGCCTTTGTGTGAGTACATAGGTTTCCAGAAACATTGTTTTTATTGAGATTAAAGACCAAATTGTTAGTTTTTCTGAAATTTTGCGAACCATTGCAATGCCTTTCATAGCCTCGTTGGGGCAGTAGGCAGCGCATCAGTCTCATAATCTGAAGGTTGTGAGTTCAACACTCACATGGGGCAGGTGTTTTAAAAAACAAAAAAACACTACTGCTGCGGACAATACAGTGACAGGTGGTTGAATACTGGCACTAGCACATGAATGGAATTTGTTATTCTTTGGTTATTTCTGAGATTGATACAATGAAAGGAATTATTTAAGAGTGGTAGCAAACCAATGAAAAGGGTTATAGAACATATGTGGTATGTCCTTGGACATACTATCCAAGCAGGGAGATGAGTACAGAGATTTGGGTGTGAGCAAGATGGATGTAGGTTGCCCATTGTTCCTTTAGACTTACCAGCAACATTGTTATGATACAAACCTGCTTGAAAAACAGCCACAATTCTTTTTAAAGATTTGTGCATGGAACATACATGATATGATAGTGTCTGAATTTGTCCATGTCCATACAGGCATGTCAAATGGACAACTCATCTAGCAGAATGTGCAACTCTACGCCTGAACAGGGACTTGAACCCTGGACCCTCAGATTAAAAGTCTGATGCTCTACCGACTGAGCTACCCAGGCTTCTAAAACAGAGCACTGTGGGAAAAACAATCTCCTGAACTACAAATTAAAGTGCAAGTAAATGAAGACCAAAAAGCTGTTGCCATGATCACGGTCTTCTGGACAGCAGGAGGGTAGACCACGATTTGCACAATGCCTGAGAACACCAAATGTTATTGCACAAACTGGTTGAAAATTGGCTAAATTGGCCAAAACGGTTAAAAAGCTCAAAGTCACAACTCATCATGGCCACTTGCAGACTGTGAACATCCTACAAACCTGCATGACAGATAACAATAGCGAGCACTTCATACATATCACACAATCAAGCTGTTGCCTTACCAGGGACTTGAGCTGTGGTATTCTTTTTCGCTCAAAACGTTGATAACCTAATGCAATTTAATGGCTACAGACAAATAATCTTTACTGCTAGTGGGTACAATAAAACAACTCTCCCTCTGGTTCCGTTTCTATACCCTTAGTGTCCTCATGCGGAAGCACTATACGTAGTTTGATCAAAAGCCCTCGTGACAGGAAAAATCCACCAGATGACTTGCCATCCAAGCAGGGAGATCAGCACAGAGATTTGGGTGCTAGCAAGATGGACGTAGGTAGCCCATTGTTCATTTAGACGTACCACCAACATTGAGCTACCCATGCTTCGAAAACAGAGGTCTGTGGAAAAAACAATCTCCTGAACTATAAATTTAGGTGCAAGTAAATGAAGAAGATTAAGCTGTTGCCATGGAAGGAAAAATCCACCAGATAACTTGCCATCCAAGCATAGAGATCAGCACTTCATACATATCCCACAATAAAGCTGTCGCCTTACCGAGGACTTCAGCTGTGGTATTCTTTTTCACTCAAAATATTGATAACCTTATTCAAACAACACAGCTTCAGACAAGTAAACTTTATTGCTGGTGGGTGCAAAAAAACAACTCTCCCTCTTGTTCCGCTTCTATACTCTTAGTGTTACGGTTAGTAAGACCCAGAACCATAGAGATACAAAAGGCACGTTTAATGAGCACGGAGGGGTTCAAACACTGGTGTAGACAGGTGGCTGGTCGGCGTGAGGGAGGAAGGCTGCTCGGAGGGACAACGGATGGATCTAAGGAGAGGCAGAGTTAGTACTAGAATACAACAACAAACAACAACACAGGCGCAAATGACTAGGAGCCCAGTTACCACAATAGTGCATGTAATGATCTGGCGTTGAAGAGGCGGTCAGCCGGGTTTATGTATTGCAGTGGGTGATGAGTGATGAGGAACAGCTGAGTGGATGACGGAACGTAGATGGAAAGCCACGCCTCTAGATCCCTGGAACGCCCTCACGGCAAGACAGACAAGACACACAGAAGAAAGGGAAGACACGACACAGGTTGGGAATGCATCAGACCACAACACTTAGCCCTTGTGACAGGAAAAATGCACCAGATGACCTTCTATCCAAGCAGGGAGATGAGTACAGAGATTTGGGTGCTAGCAAGATGGACATAGGTTGCCTATTGTACATTTAGACTTACCAGCAACATTGTTATGATGCAAACCTGCTTGAAAAACAGCCACAATTCTTTTTAAAGACTTATGGATGGAACACAAACAATATGGCAGTATCTGAAGTGTTCAAGAACATCAACTCTACACCTGAACAGGGACTTGAACCCTGGACCCTCAGATGAAAAGTCTGATGCGCTACCGACTGAGCTACTCAGGCTTCTAAAACTGCTGGCTGTGGAAAAAATAATCTCCTGAACTACAGATTGAAGTTTAAGTAAATGAAGACCATTAAACTGTTGCCATGATCACTGTCTTCTAGACAGCAGGAGGGTAGACCACGATTTGCACAATGCCTGAGAACACCAATTGTTATTGCACAAACTGTTGAAAATTGGCAAAATTGGCCAAAACGGTTAAAAAGCTCAAAGTCACAACTCATCATGGCCACTAGCAGATTGTGAACATCCAGTAAACCTGCAGGACAGATGATGATGGCGAGCACTTCATACATATCCCACAATCAAGCTGTTGCCTTACCAGGGACTTGAGCTGTGGTATTCTTTTTCGCTCAAAACGTTGATAACCTAATGCAATTTTACGGCTCTAGACAAATAAACTTTATTGCTAGTGGGTACAATAAAACAACACTCCCTCTTGATCAGCTTCCTCTTGACGGGAAAAATCCACCAGATGACTTGCCATCCAAGCAGGGAGATCAGCACAGAGATTTGGGTGCTATCAAGATGGATGTAGGTTGGCCATTGTTCATTTAGAGATAGCACCCGCATTGTTATGATGCAAACCTGCATGAAAAACAGCCACAATTCTTTTTGAAGACTTGTGCATGTTACTTACATGAGACAACAGTGTCTGAAAGTGTTCAGAATTGCCAAAGTGTACAACTCATCCAGCTCATCCAGAACTCTGCCAATTTTGCTCAATTTGGCCTTAATTGTTTCTGGACATCTGTTCTTTTTAAACAGTTAAAAAGCAGGCCGGTTAGCTCAGATTGTTTGAGTGTGGTGCTAAAAATGCTAAGCACCGGCAGACACTAGGGGTACTAAAATCGCCAAACCCTACGCCCAAGATCATCTGTATCCACCTTTTTTATGCACAAATTTGCCATTAACGCAAAACAAGTCTCAATCTCTATAGCTCTGCTTTCCATGTCTTTTGTAGCAAGGCCAAAAACATACAGTTGTAAGGTTGTCTGCTCAGCAAGTGCAAATATGAGTCACAGGTAACTGATGTGCCTAGCATTCAATCTATTTCCTTCACCAAAAGCTAACTGGCCACCTAATTAGTCTGCCTTTTTTACAAATGTTACCTCGCTCCTGAATTTCAGATAAACAATAGCAATTCAGATTTGGAAATATTACTTTTTTTTTGCAACCATGTGGCCTAATGGACAAGGTGTCTGACTTCAGACCAGAAGATTGAGGGTTCAAGTCCCTTCGTGGTTAGAAATTCCTGTCTACCTCCAGAAACAGAATGGGAGCATGTAGCACCTTGGTTTGGACTCTATGGCTATGCTTTCCATGTCTTTTTTTGCAAGGCCGAAAACATATGCAGTCCCTACAAACCATACACAACCAGGTAGCCCATCCAGAACTGCCCCAATTTTGCTTGATTTCGCCTGGTTTGTTTTCCGGAAATCTTTATTTTTCAAACACTTAAAAAGCAGGCCGGTTAGCTCAGATGGTTTGAGTGTGATGCTAATAATGCTAAGCACCTGCAGACAATTTAGGGGTAATAAGATCACCAAAGCCTACACTTAAGATCATCTGTTTCCACCTTTTGTATGCACAAATAGGCCGTTTACGCAAGTGAAGAAGTTCTTGTATCTCAAAGGCATATGAGGTTGCATACAGATGGAGAGAAGGAGGAGGAGAGAGGTAACTAGTGCATCATGGGAAGTCCCCCGGCAGTCTAGGCCTATAGCAGCACAACTAAGGGATGGTTCAGGACTCACCCAAGCCAGCCCTACCAGAGGATTTATCAAAGAGGAAAGTCTTAAGCCTACTCTTACATGTGGAGATGGTGTCTGCCTCCTGAACCCAAACTGGAACCTGGTTCCACAGGAGAGGAACGCTCTGGCTCCATTCTACTTTGGGAAACCTGTTCTTGACTTGCCTTTTCCCACATCCTCTGAACGCTTAGCTAACTAAATGACTAAGTTGGCCAATAATTGTTGCTTTTTCATCTTTGTTGTGATTGTTGTGTGCCTTCATATCATATCATATCAATATTATGTGGATATTATGAAAGAAACTGCCTAGCAAACACTTGCAACACTTTTAAAGGTTCCATGGTGTAATGGTTAGCCCTCTGGACTCTGAATCCAGCGATCTGAGTTCAAATCTCGGTGGAACCTGGTTTTTCAGCCACAGCACAGGTGAAAAAAATCAACCTTTCAACTTTCCACACCTACTTTAAAGTAAGCTTACAGGTTTGATGTCTTTGGCCACTTAGACTGTAAACAGTATGTTGGTGGGGGCACGTGAGGAGTCACCTGGTTGTTAATGTAATGGAAGGAGCTCCAAATTTGACGGTATTGACTGGAAGTGATAGGCTTTGAGTTACATGGGGGATACACACTTTGCATTCAGTCTCGTAATCACCATAATAATTAGGTATCACTGAAGTTGGAACTTGTGTTGCTGCAGTCAGAGTATACAGTGCTCATCCTGAATGGACCAGTATAGTGCATCAGAATTGCTTGTTGAATGGTCTATTAGCTTTGGAACCCCCCTTTCCCCACAGCTTTCAATTATCAGATATGGGTGGGGGAGTGGGCTCTGTGTCCAACCCTTTCTGTGTAAAAAAACAACTAAAGAAGTCTCTTGGATGAGGGACAAAACTTCTGCGGAGAACCTTTCACCAAGTCCAGTTGCCCTTGGCCTAGTTGTGAACTTTTGGGGTAATAGCATGGATCAGGAACCAAAACGGACACATCTGGACTCAAAATACCGTGCAATGTATTGCCATTGTCAAGCACATGGCCACCCTGGTGACTTTCTTCCATGTCTCCATGAACGCCCATATATTTGGGCTGACAGTTGAAAACCTTCCCTTGTTAACTATGACATGGATGACTGAGAACCTACTATATCATGACATGTTTAATTCACTATTATAATTTTTGAGACAGGTCCTACTGAATATCTGTTGAATCAGTCAGGATGGCTGAACGGTCCAATGCGCTGCGTTTAGGTCGTAGTCTCCACATGAGGCATGGGAATTCAAATCCCACTTTTGACAACTAGTGTTTTCATCTGGAACTAATGTCTGAGACATGATATTAGGAATAAAGTACTTAGAAATTATTTTTATTTAAGAAGACATGAATGTGCGCAAAAAGCGCAATTGCAAGTTAAGCTTTTTTGTGAGAATCTTTATTGTCAACACATGTAAAGTTACCATGTGTTTGAACACAGTAGACATATCTACTGCAGTATTCAGTGTCTGTGGCAAGTCCTTTAAAACCTGTTCTTGACTTGCTTTTTCCCACATCCTCTGAACGCTTAGCTAACTAAATGACTTACAGTATGTGAGTCTCAAGTAATGTTATTGTTGGATTCGGGTCCAAATTTTGACATTTTAGTGCAATGCAAAGGTGCATAACAGATTGCTTTCTACATACCTGGAGCGATGCAAAGCAGGGGTGGCCAACTAGTCAAGGAACAGCAAGAGACTTGGTATTTAAGAATACAAACTGACTGTGTGACAGATGTGTAATCTGTCATGTCCTGCTTTCTGAAGCTCTAGCCAGGCGCCATTCCTCGCCTAAAACAACATGAGTCATTCCAGTAAGTGAAAAGGAAACTCACATCTACAAAGATAAAGTTGTTAGGTGAGGCTCCCTGATGGTCTAGTGGCTAGGATTCAATTCCCAGTCAGGGAATGGTCAAGAGTTGACAGATTCAGGTGTAATATTTATATTATATCAAAATCAGAAATACTTTCTGGATCCCTGAAGGGAAACTCTGGAAAAGAGTACTCCTTCGAGCCAGCGACCCTAAGGATTTCATACAACTCTACAGTCCTCTGCTCTACCAACTGAGCTACCGAAGGGCAATAATGTAGATGAATGCACTTCCCATTCTTGTGAATGTGATAACACAGGACCCCCTGGAGGGAATTTCTGAATCGTCAGGGGCTGTAGCTCAGTAATAGAGCACACTTCACAGTCTCAATGCCCAGATGTGTTGCAAGATTTGAAGTGAACATTGTACTGCCCAGTGATGGTGGTATGGTGGTGAGCATAGCTGCCTTCCAAGCAGTTGACCTGGGTTTGATTCCCAGCCATCGCAGTAGCTTTCTTTGAGTGATGTTACTTGCTTTATTTTACAAGAAGTCAGCAGGAAGGTTACTTGCTCAACCTGGTTTGATAAAACATTAGATCTCTTTGGGCTGCACGATTATGGCCAAAGTTATAATCACGATTATTTTGATCAATATGGAGATTATCACAATTATTTGTTGATTTTCTAGTCCAAAGTGCTGGAAAGGAAGGTTTCACCACCGTAAAACCTCAGGTTAACATGGAACAATCTCAGCAAGGTGATGGATGATTCTAGTTACTTCACCAAGTTCAGCCCAAATGACACAGCTGTAAGACATCACATTGGTTGGCTTCCAGCTATGTAATATATGCAAATGGCAGAGGTGGGATTTGAACCCACTCAATCTGACATCAAGTTGGAATAATTTATCATTAGAAGCATTAGATTTGCATTCCATACTAAAAATGTCAAGCTGAGAAAATGAGAAAGAAAACATAACAGTTACAAGAAAAATGAGATTTATTAAAAACCATCATACCAAAATACACATGTAGGTGATCATGTCTATTTGCACGTTCAAAGTTCTCCTAAATTCACCAAAAGTTAGCATTTGCATATTTAAACATGACATTTCAGAAAAGTAGTAATCCAAAAATCTGTAAAATGTCTCTGTGTTAATGTAAGTAATTAACTGGGGAAGTTTCCTGTTGATATGTGTTAGTTCATTAATTAGACCCTTTTCTCCTATAATGACCAGATGTTAATGTTATGTTATGTATAATCCAGATGTTCAAAGGCCGTTTTCTCTAAATGGGTTTTTCCTCAGACTGAGCCAAAAATCTCCACTTCAGCAGCACTTCCATGCACCCAACTTCCCAGTTTCACTCCAATCTATATTATGAAGGTTATTACAGAGGGGGGTGTTCACACATCATTCAGAAACTGATTTATGGAACATTTCATATCTAAAAACCTGTCAACAGGGGTTTTTTATGGCTGTTGCCACCATATTGTCATTGATGCAGTGATGAAAGGAGATTTCCCAAATCCTGTCTGGAAAAACTCTAAAATGTCAACAAAATAAAAGAAGAATTTAGAACATTTTACAATTTTCAGATTTCTCTTCTGGAAATGTCTGTCTCTGTCTCTGTGTGTCTTTGTCTCTGTGTGTCTTTGTGTGTCTCTGGCTCTGTATGTCTCTTTGTGTTCGTCTCTGTGTGTCTTTGTGTGTCTCTGTATGTCTCTGTGTCTACTGTCTTTCTGCAGGTCAACCCCTCCCAACACAGCTGTCCGACCATATATGGACTTCTCTCTACAGGTAAAATAACAGATCTCAACTGAGCTCATTGAGAGCTTGTTGATAAAAGCCAAAAAAATAAGAAAAAAACACAAAATGTGGAAACACATGAAAAACATAAAAAATAGAATGACAACAATCAGCTGTCAGCAACAAACATGGAGACTAAATAAGACGAAGAGTTAAAACTCAGAATTTAACCCTTAAATGACTTCTGTTTATTTCACTTTACACAACTCAGCAGAGAATCCAGAAAACCAAGACCAAGACCAAAAAAACCCTAGTCCAGCGCAGAGCGGCTGAGTGAACGTGGTCTGGACTCTGTGGAGGAGGGTCATGCTTTCAGAGATGCTGTAGAAGGACAGAATACCTGCACTGGGATCCAGGTCCACTCCTACTCTGGAGGACTCAGGACCTGAGACGGGAGTTTGGACTTTGTTGTACTAAAATATATAACTGTTGTTGAAACAATATAACACCCAAGATTTGTCATTAAAACCAAATCTACTTTCATCCGACCCCCCACTCTCCTTATATTCTTGTATGTGACTGCTACATAAACTCTCCCTCTCATCTCCACCTCCCAGTAACAACGTCCAGTCAGACTCTCTCTACTCAGGACCTGAGACCTATAATAAATATAAAAGAATTGGTGACTTCTTACTGTATGATACGTTGCTTTCCTGTTCCCATCAGATAATAACAGATATGTGAATACTGTGTTTGGATCCAGTGTGATTTCATTCAATTTTATTATATTTTATAACAATTTCCCTGTTATGTTTAATTTATCGATAATAACGACAGATTTCTGTTAACCAAAATGTTTTTGTAAACATCCATGCCATTCAAAACAGGGATAACTGAAACAGGGGTCTGAAACAGACCCCTTGGTTTCAAGGGCCAAGGGGTATGGGTAAGATGGAGAAATGGGATTCAGCCTTACCCTCTGCAGGTAAAATAACAGATCTAAACCAAGCTCATTCAGAGCTTCTGGGGCTCCCCAAATGATTTTCTCAAACAAAACAAATTTCATCACTTCTAAAACCTCAATACAAGCAAAAAACCTCAAACTAATTTACAAAAACCTTTAGAAAAGAAAAGAAATGTTGAAGAAAGTGTCAAAAAATTTAGATAAAAGCCACAAAAAAAAAGAAAACCAACACGGAACGTGGAAACACATGAAAACTAGAATGACAACAATCAGCTCTCAGCAGTAACCATGGAGACTTAATAAGACGAAGAGTTTAATTTAACCCTTAAATGACTTCTGTCTACTTCACTTTACACAACTCAGCAGAGGCTCCATACCAATCAAACCCTAGTCCAGCATAGAGGGGCTGAGTGAAAGTGGTCTGGACTCTGTGGAGGAGAGTCATGGTTTCAGAGACGCTGTAGAAGGACAGAATACCTGCTCTGTGATCCAGGTACACTCCTACTCTGGAGGACAAAGAACCTGGGACGGGAGTTTGGACATTGTCTGACCAAAATGCATAACTGTTGTTGTCACAATCTAAGGCCCAAGATTTGTCATTGAAACAAATTCACATTCCTCCAACCCCCCCGCTCTGCTGATATTCTTGTATGTGACTGCTACATAAACTCCTCCCCCTCTCATCTCCACCTCCCAGTAACAACGTCCAGTCAGACTCTCTCTACTCAGGACCTGATTCTCTTCAAGGAATCTGTCTGGGTGACTAGAACAAGACTGTTCTTGTCTCATTAACGTTGTTTCTTGTTCCCCTCAGATAATAACAGATATGTGTTTGCTGTGTTTGGATCCAGTGTGATTTCACGTGAATATTGTAAGAATCCAGCTCTGGTCTTGGGCTCTGGTTGAGGCAGTAAAACGTCCACTTTAGTCCCTGTCAGTGAGACGTTTGTCCCCTTCTCTCTCAGGACGTCCTGTAGTTTATCTCTGAGCTCTGACACGGCCGCTGTCACGTCCTCAAAGCAGCTCAGAGGACGGATCTGGATGCTGGATGCTGATTGGCTGAGTGGTGCCAGTGAGGGGTAGTTGTGTAGAAACTGGTTGTGATCCTCTGTGTGTGAGAGCTTCTTCAGCTCAGCGTCTTTCCTCTTCAGCTCAGTGATCTCCTGCTCCAGCTTCTCCTGAAGCTCTCGGACTCGACTCACTTCCCTTTCCTGCTGGGATCTGACCTGCTGCTTCACATCAGAGCTTCTTTTCTCTAGGAGACGGATCAGCTCAATGAAGATCTTCTCGCTGTCCTCCACTGCTTCATCAGCAGAGAGATTGATGGCCTCCGCCTGCTGTTGAAGCAGCTTCACATCTTTCTCTCTGTCCTGGATTCTCTGCTGGATGTTGAGTCGACTCCCCTCGAGCTCTCTCTGCCTCTCAGCTCTCTCTGCTGCAGCTGAGACTGTGTCGTGGCCTTTATGTTCCTCCACAGAGCAGAGATAACAGATAAGCTGCTGATCAGTACGGCAGAACATCTTCATCACCTCATCATGACGAGAGCAGACGTTCTCCTGGAGCTTCTTTGACGGCTCCACCAGCTTGTGTTTCTTAAAAGCTGGGGATTTAAAATGAAGCTGAAGATGTTTCTCACAATAAGAGATCAAACATTGCAAACAGGACTTGATGGCTTTGAGTTTCCTCCCGGTGCAGACATCACAGGCCACATCTTCAGCTCCAGCATAGCAGTGATCAGCAGGAGCAGCTTGGAGTCCAGTCTTCTTCAGCTCTTCCACTAAATCTGCTAACATGATGCTTTTCAGCAGGACAGGCCTCGGTGTGAACGTCTTCCTGCACTGAGGACAGGTGTAGCTGTACTCACCATCCCTCCATCCCAGTGGCTTTTAATACAGTTCATGCAGTAGCTGTGTCCACAGGGAGTAGTCACCGGATCCTTCAGTAGATCCAGACAGATGGAACAAGAGAAGGTTTCCCGGTCCAGCTGAACCCCTCTCTGCGCCATCTCACCTCTCAGTGATGACTGACTCTGACTGTGACCTACAGTATGCGTGACTGTGTTATCAAGGGATCCAGGTCCAAGGTTCAGCTTTGCTGTCATTAAACAATACAGGGAGGGGTTTTCAAACATTGACTCATGCCAGGATGTGTACTGGCACCTTGACGTTGGACTTTGTTTCCTCATTTTAAATGACACCTCAGTTAAAACGTCCTCAACATTAGAAAACATGACATTTCTAGTTGTAAAATCCTTTTCTTCTCCTCAGGTTTTGTTGATGTCTCCGTATGTCTCTGACTCAATCTTAAATGTTCCTTTTCCTGGTTTAAAATCAACTAAAAAGTTGTCAAACTAAAATGTCATAAACCCTTAAATTGCTGTATAATAATCTCAAAATCCTAGAATGTGTGTACAAGGTGTCAGAGATAAATTCTCTGAACACAGGTGCATAACAAGATACCATTTAATGCCCTTTGTTATTTCCTCTGTAATCCACTGAGTTTAAAACCCAAAACTAACACTTCACCTTTCTACAACACATTATCTTATCCAGCAACACACAAGATAAAGTGAAACCTTTGACCATCACCCTGTAGAAACTCTCAGGAGTTTCAAATATGTCTTTACACAAAGAATCCGGTAAACATCAATAGCACAAAAACCTTAAGTGTAATTCTCACAAAGAAATAAATAGAAAACACAGGAGACAATACAAACAATAAAACAACAGATTCATTACGTAAAGAAATAAAGAGTTACATGTAATCATATGAAATCCCATTTGGTGTGAGGTCTCAGGGAAAAAGCTCTACAGTTTCTACAAGTTTAATACTTGTTGTTTGTTTAACAATCAAAGTGACTTGAGAAGAGTTTTTAGTTCTATCACAAAAAGGTTCAACATTAGGGAAGTGAGTTACCTAAAATGAATGCCATAAAGAAAACTGGAACATATTACCACTGCATTCAACACAAATTACAAGTGAGACCAGTTTAAAAAAGGAAGTTAAATCCTCACGGCTAATGCCTGCCATTAGAGCTTACTCAGGCGCGATCCACACCAATCCTGCTCCCACGCTTGTTATTGTCATTTTAGTGGGCTGACGATGGATTTCGCCATTTACAAAGTCTTGTTACCTTGTGACGTGATCAAAGTCAAAGTCTGCTTTATTGTCAATTTCTTCACATGTCAAAACTGTCAGGCATCCCCCGCTCTGATCCTGTTTGTTGTCTGTCTGTGCATCATTGTTCCTGTTGCTATGCAACCTGGGGAGGTGTGGCCTCCTTCACTCATCACCTGTTCCTGTTCAGCCTAATCACCATCACCTGTTCCTGCTCAGCCTAATCACCAGCACCCACCTGTGTCTCATCATCATCACCACCAGCTCTTATACCATGACCTGACATCCAGTCCCTGTCGGATCGTTAGTCTTCTCAGTATGTGTTTGGCGCCTCATCTGACTTTTGCCTGTCGTCGTTTTGTTCCGTGTCTGTCTTCGTGTTTGGTAACGTCTGTCTCTCTGTCTTCACCTCCAGTTCTCCTGCTACGGACCGTCAACACTCTTCACCCCCGGATTGTCTTCACTCACCTGCCGTCACAGCATTTCCCTCTGTTTCACCTTGGTTGGTCATCTGGTGCACGGATTAGTATCAATAAACTCTCATTGAACTTCTCCTTGTCTGCGTTTGGGTTATTCTGCCAGCCGGGTCTGACAAAAACATACAAAGAAATGATGTTTACGGTAAGCGTATTGTCTCATTTCCGGTGCTCCAATCTCACGGACAATATTTTTTTGCTCCAGCAAAATCTTACTCACCTCTGCTTTATTGCTTAGGTCTGGTGGCTGAGTGCCTGATTGTATTTAAACACTAGTTATACTCAAGCACTTATAGTTTCATTATTTTACAGCGACTCCCTCTGATCACACAGTTCACACTCCAGTTTAGCCATAAGCTATGGCTTATTTCTGTCCTTCTCCTGCTCTCTCCTGCTCTGTGTGTCAAATGTTTAGCTATTCCTCTGCCTCCTTTAGTGACAATGGTACATGTAATAAATGGAGTATATTCGCTGCTCTGGCGGCGAGGCTTAATGAGTTTGAGGCACGTCTCTGCACCATGGAATCAAACCATTTGCTTCCATAGGTAGCTGGTGCGGCGGGCATTCAGCTGTTCTGCTCCCCATCCCTGGAACTCATTACCACCTGCTGGAATTTAAAATGTTATATGTGTTTAAACATTGTGAGGGAGTTGCAATATAGATTATACATTTAAGCCAAAAGGCAAAAGCATTATTTCAATATAAAAGAAGACATGTTGGTCATGCATTAAGTTGTTTGCAATACTCCTTTTCTCTAAGATAAGGTGGTCTGGTAGATTCCATTATAATCCAGCCTCTCCTAAATGTGTCGGAAGTAATTGATTGTTAGGGACGCATCCTGAGTCTGGTTTCAGTCCCTCTTTAACAGCTCATTGATCTTTTGCTTTGCAAGTCCTGAACTGAGGGTCATAAACTTTCAGTCACATTCCAACTGAAAAGATAACGAATAAGCACACAAACACATCACTGTGACCTGGAGACCCCACCCTTAGTGGATAAATCTAGGGGTGTTAGAGCCAAAGTGCCAGACAAATTTGGGGGAGAGCTGGGTTAGTTTGACTCCATATTTGTCTCTAGAATATTCTACTTAATAAAAAGGATTCACACATCAACATCTGAGATTCTGACTACTAATTGACTGAACCCTGAGACCGGAGCAGGATTTAGCTCCAACAGTATTAAAAGCTAGATGTAAAAGTACACGTCGATGTATATGTCACACGGCGGCCACTTGGAGAGATACCTGCTGCTGTACAAGTTGCTGATCTTTAGCTCATTAGATGGTCAGTTAGCTCCATCTAGTGGACAGATAGTAGAACTCCATCACCTGATGGAGGACTTCTCTCACACCGAGTGGCTCTGGGAACAGGTTGGACTGGTTCTGACGTCTCTCTGACTCTGAAGTTATGAAGACGTCACGCCATCATCGGATCAAATGCACATCGACACCTGAAATTCATACGTTGTAGAATTATTCTATTAATGTCAAGAAGTAACACAGATGTAGAAGAAAGACATCCCTTTATACGTATATCCGGTGAGGGGAAATTCACATTGTTCACTCAGTTTGGAACATTTAATACACACTGGACAGTGAGGTATTGGCAGAGGTGGAAAATAATAAAATACATTACTTACGTTACTGTATTGAGCAGTTTTGTTGTGTAGTTTTCAAGTAGTTTTTAAAATGTACTTGATTTTAAGGTGAAGGCTTGTATTTTGCTACATTACAAATCCTATTGTTACTGAGTAAAAAGAAGTTAGACTAATGAAAACTGAAAGCTAGAAAAATAATAAATCCCACCGTCTATAACCACTACACAAGACCTGGGCTTTCTTTTTTGTGCCAACGTATGCAGCTTCTTCTTCTCTGGTTGCAAGGCGCAATTAAAAAGAAGTAGAAGAAGTGTAACGTGAGGGAGCGGTTGGACCCATGGATGTATTAAGAGAACGGTCTGACCCCTGTGGCGGCGAGCTGAGAACTGAATGGGAGACATTAACATGGACGGGAATCAGCTGTTATCCCTCAAAAACATCAGCTCATGGGAAAGAAAGAGAGGTCGATACAGAGCACCGAGGTTTTAACCAAACATGGACGCACAACATCGCCACAACACTACGCCATTTTCTGAAGGGGAGTTTCTAGTTACTTTTCAGGTTTTTTACCTTCTTATCCAATGAAAACCACGTATCTCCAGCTGTATGTTGATGTTAAATGTTTGTGGTAAACTGAAGTATGATGTCATAAGAGTGTCATAAAAAAGAATAAATCTGTAAAATAAGAAGAAAATAAATGTCAAAGTTCAACTCAGTTCAGTTTATTTAAGAAGACAGATCAAATTAATAAAACAAATGATTATACATGGGTTAAAAATCCCAGAATTAGTCAAAAGCTCGCAAACCTCCCCCTGAATACAATCAGCCGTTCTCATGGCACAGGGAACATTTCACGAGTAGAAGGAGAAATGGATTCAATACAATTTCAGCAAATTTTGGACGCTAACTCAATGCCATCAGTGAAAAAGCTGAAGTTAAAGAGAGGATGGCTTCTACAAACGGATAATGATCCTAAACACACCTCAAACTCCACTGTGGATTACATCAAGAAGAGTAAACTGAAGGTTTTGCCATGGCCTTCACAATCTCCTGACCTCAACATAATGTAAAATCTATGGATAGACCTTTAAAAGAGCAGTGCGTGACTGACCAGATCCAGGTACAGATCTCAAAGAACTGGAAGACTGTTGGAGAAAGAATGGGCGAAGATACCTCAAACAAGAATTAAAGACTCTTGGCTGGCTACAAGAAGGGGGAGGGGGGGGGGGTACATGGTATTAATTCTGCAGGGGGCCCCAAACTTTTGCAGACGTCATTTCTTTGTTTTCTGTTATTTTGAAAGTGTAAATGATGGAAATAAAATCCAACTTTTTGTGACGTATTATACGAATGTCTAATCTGTCATTTGAGGTTTTTTGGAGATTTTCCCATCTTTTCTTGGCTTCTTTATGCACATTAATACACATTTTTACCTGGGGTGTCCAAACCTTCAAACCCCACTGTAGTAATTGTTTATAGTTTTTTCTTGAAGCTGCACTTTCATAAGTCTCTTTGTAGTTTTGCTTATTTAAAGCTAATGTACTTGTTCAGACTATTTCGACTTCTCTTCAGTGTGTCTGCGCTGGTGAGATTTAAGGTTACTACTCTGAGAAAATGATTTCCCACATTGATCACACCGGTACGGTTTCTCTCCATTGTGTGCACGTCGGTGAGATTTAAGGCTACCAACTTGAGAAAATGCTCTACCACATATATCACAGCTGTACGGCTTCTCTCCGGTGTGAACACGTTGGTGAGATTTAAGACTACCGTTGTCAGAAAATGCTCTACCACATGTATCACAACAGTACGGCTTCTCTCCAGTGTGAATGCGTTGGTGTCGTTTAAGACTACAGCTCTGAGAGAACGTTTCCCCACATTCACACGAGTACGGCTTCTCTCCGGTGTGAATGCGCTGGTGAGATTTAAGACTACCGCTCTCAGAAAATGCTCTACCACATATATCACAACAGTACAGCTTCTCTCCGGTGTGAATGCGCTGGTGTTGTTTAAGACTAGAGCTCTGAGAGAACGTTTCCCCACATTCACACAAGTACGGCTTCTCTCCGGTGTGAACACGTTGGTGAGATTTAAGACTACCGCTCTCAGAAAATGCTCTACCACATATATCACAACAGTACGGCTTCTCTCCAGTGTGAATGCGCTGGTGTCGTTTAAGACTACAGCTCTGAGAGAACGTTTCCCCACATTCACACGAGTACGGCTTCTCTCCGGTGTGAGTGCGCTGGTGAGATTTAAGAGTACCACTCTCAGAAAATGCTCTACCACATATATCACAACAGTACGGCTTCTCTCTGGTGTGAATGCGCAGGTGAGATTTAAGGTTACGGCTCTCAGAAAATGTTTTCCCACAATGTTCACAGCTGTACAGCTTCTCTCCGGTGTGAACGAGCTGGTGTCTTATAAAGTCATTATCAGTAAAGGCGTTACCACATAGATCACAGCTGTACGGCTTCTCTCCAGCGTGACTGTGTTGATGTAATTTTAGGGTACTCTTCAGTGTGAAAGCTGCCCCGCATTGATCACAGCTGTGTAGATTCTCTCCAGTGTGAACTCTCTGATGAATCTTTAAAGTTCCAGATGTTGTGAAGGATTTGTCACAGTGTTGACAGTGGTGACATTTTGGTCCCTTTCCTCTTCTCTGTTTCTATAGCAACAGACAAACCGAGAGAGAGAGTTAGTGAACAACCTTCTTAAACCCTGTTTTGCAGACGATATACAAATCTATTTGCCTGTAAAAATCAGTGATAAGGATACACTTCAGCCTTTGCTGAACTGCCTGAGGGATCTGAAATATGGTTGGATCAGAATTATCTCCGTCTCAATGAAAATAAGACTGACATTGTTGTTTGGTTGTAGTTTGGTTGGTAATGCCTGTGTAGATGTTCTTTAGGCTCCAATATTCGTCCTTTTGCCAAGAATGTGCTTTTAAATTTGACAAACAGATTAGTTCTGTTGTTAAAACCACTTTCTTCCAGCTGAGACTTTGGGCTAAGGTCAAGCCTTACCTGTTGCACAATCACTTAGAAAGAGTCATATATGCATTATTACGTCTGGATTAGACTACTGTAACTCTTTGTTGTTGATTGGATCAGTCATTCCTCCGTTGGTTGGTTAGTCCAGAACACAGCTGCTCAACTTTTAACCCGGGACCAAAAAGCAGGACCACATCACACCTGTTTTGGCCACGCTCCATTAAAAGCGTATTTCTCAAGATTTTAAATGGGTTGTTGACTTCTTATTTATCGGAGCGTCTACACATCACTCCTGCCAAGGCACCGAGGTCTTCCAATCGAGGTCTTCCAATCAGATACTTAACGATGAGACCAGATCCAGGTTAGGCAATAATCTCTCTCTCTGGCTGGCTGTCTCTCTCTCTCTCTCTGGCTGGCTGTCTCTCTCTCTCTCTGGCTGGCTGGCTGTCTCTCTCTCTCTGGCTGGCTGGTTGTCTCTCTCTCTGGCTGGCTGGTTGTCTCTCTATCTCTGGCTGGCTGGCTCTCTCTCTCTCTCTGGCTGGCTGGCGGTCTGTTTCTTTCTCTGGCTGGCTGGCTGGCTGGCTCCCTCTCTCTCTGGCTGGCAGGCTGTCTCTCTCTCTGGATGGCTGGCTGGCTGTCTCTCTCTCTGGCTGGCTGGCTGGCTGGCTGTCTCTCTCTCTGGCTGGCTGGCTGGCTGTCTCTCTCTCTGGCTGGCTGTCTTTCTCTCTCTCTGGCTGGCTGTCTTTCTCTCTCTCTGGCTGGCTGTCTCTCTCTCTCTGGCTGGCTGGCTGTCTCTCTGGCTGGCTGGCTGGCTGTCTCTCTGGCTGGCTGGCTGGCTCTCTCTCTCTCTCTCTCTCTGGCTGGCTGGCTGGCTGTCTCTCTCTCTCTGGCTGGCTGTCTTTCTCTCTCTCTGGCTGGCTGTCTTTCTCTCTCTCTCTCTGGCTGGCTGTCTCTCTCTCTCTCTCTCTGTGTGTAACACGGGCTAACCCAGACCTGGGCATCTTACGGCCCGCGGGCCACATCCGGCCCTTTGTGCGTCCCTGTCCGGCCCGCGTGAGGCTAATCATAAATTACAAAATAAATGAAAAAAATGTCTATGTCGAGTGTGCAATACAACGGTGCTGCTTTTGTTTTGAAAAGCGTTATTTGTATTACTTCCGTGGGGACGTATGCGCGTTCGTGATTGTGAGTTAAGATAAACAGCGGCAATCACAAATTACAAAATAAATTTAAAAAAACATCTATGTCGTGCGTGCAATACAACTGTGCTGCTTTTATTTTGAAAAGTGTCATTTATGGACGTATGTCCGTGCGTAACCTGTGAGTGAAGGTGCACAGCGACAAGTGATGCCCGGTTACCCCCCCCCCCCCCCCCCCGAGATGTCCGCTCACGCTAAAAAAAGAAATTAAAGGTAAAGCTGTGTGCATAATTTGTGGTGCACAGGTTGCTGTGTTTAAAGATTATAATTTGAATCGCCGCTACACGAAGCACGAGGATAAATACCGGAATCTGTCTGATGAAGAGCACGCAAGGGAGGAGAGTGAACAAGTTAAAAATAAATTGCATTGATACAATGATTGTTTTTGTTTTCTTATTTTAATTTCACATAGCCTAATATAATTATTTAAGGATTAAGAGTTTAAATAAAACCATCAAAAGCAATCTGCTTTTGTATAAAGTTAAGTTAGGTTAAATTAAATTATTATTTTTATTAATATTTATCTTATGTTATATCAAAAATAATATTGGGCCAAATTTAATTGAAATATTGTCGATGTGGCCCTCCAGCAGTGCTCGGGTTGCTCATGCGGCCCCCTGTAAAAATTAATTGCCCCCCCCCCTGGGCTAACCTTCCACATGGTAGCAGAACACATGTCTATTATGGCGTTTTTCCACTGCTGGTAACCGCTTGACTCATCTCGCCTCTACTCGACTCAACGCATTCTACGTCCGTTTTCCATCGCAGATTGAGTAAAGCCTCAGCGTGGCTAGTCACCATAGCTACGCATGATGATGTAATTTTCAACGCAACTCACAACAGCACGTCGGCTACTTGCCACAGCCAGAAGAAATTTTTAGTTTCAGGGTTAGCAGAAGGAAGCAACAAAAATCACCACTGAAAAAAAACAAACAGGAGTTTGGGAATTCTGACGGAGTTCAGACGTCGACATGACGACACAAAAGGGTAAGTTAAGTTTCCTGGTAACGTTAGCTAACATTTGAATGTGTTCAGGGTTACAGTCAGTATTTACTATATGCTATATAAAGTATATGAACTTTAGCAACCATGATTACACACCATAATACTTATGCTGTGTACTGCTTGTGTTTCCGGGGGGACACTGTCACAGGGAGGGGGCAGAGGAAGAAGACCGGGAAATACGGGAGGGTTTGATGCTGTACTTGAAAAGCTAAATAAAAACTTTTCTTTGTTATATTGTCTTGTTTTTTTTTTTAAAGTAATGGTGTGCAACCCTAACCCTAAGCCCCTAATAGACCTTAATATTATAAAGTTGAAAAGTGAGAATAGTGCAGAGAGTAGATAATCTGTCGGTGTCTGTTTTTTTTTTTTTTTTTTTTTTAAATGTCGCGTTTGTTTTTCTGACTCACACTCCACACTCTGGTCTGCTAACAACGCAGTGATCTGACCAACCAGCAGTCTGCAGGTTTCCACGTCACCTTTTGGTATCGCCTCAGCTCGCTTGGAACCTCGACTGAGGTAGTACTAAAAAAAGTACCTAGCAGGTCCCAGGGACCAAAAAAAACAAAAAAGGCGATTAGAGTAGATACCATGCAGTGGAAAAACGCCATTATTGAAGATAACAAGGCAGTAAGACCCATGACAGTTGACAGCGAGCTACAGAATAGTTTTGACTTTCGTTCTTCACTTCAAGAAGTCTGAAAACGGGAAAGGAATGATAAAGCAAAAAGTCTGTTGACATGACAACGTTTTTGTGCTGGTCTGAAAAATGTATCTGATCTTTGACTCAAACCTGATCCAAACCGAGCCGTGAGGTTGGTGATCCATTGCAGCCCGACTACCAGACATGTGCATATCGCAATGTCCAGAGTCGTTTCTATAAAAATCGTATAAGACATTTGTGAAGGCGTCTGTGTGCGTTCATTAATATTGAGATTAGATTCCTGGGTCTCTTAAGTCTGCAGTAACCTCTTTCCTTCACTCACCTCCTCCTCCTCCTCCTCCTCCTCCTCCTCCTCGTGTCTCTGCATGTACTCGGTGATCAGGTCCAGGTCCAGGTTGTCTTGCGGCTCCCATGTGTTCTCCTCACTGGAAAGGTGAGTGCAGACAGAAGAACATCTCCTCACACTTTGTTTTTTAGGAAATACATTCTCACTCTAGCTGCTAATTTGGATTATTCCTTTTATCTGTTGCCATGTTGTAAGGTTATTTGTGGGTCTGCACCTTAGTGTCAAAATACCAAACCTTCAACTTTGAGGATGCCGAAAATTATGTTGAAAGTATGTGTGAATGTGTGTGTATATGGAATAAGAACACCAAGCATTAATATTACAGACTTACACTTACTCTGAGAACCCCTTCCATTTCAGCAGAAACTCTACTCTTCCCTTCACCACTCTGCGGTCCAAAACCTTCTCCACCACATACTCCTCCTCTTCCTCCTTCACTGCTACTGCAGGCTCCTCCTCCTCTTCCTCCTTCTTTCCTGCTACGGTCGCCAGCTTGACGTCTGCCCCAAGGCGGTGGTTTCAAATTGAGTAACCGGGGTAACAAATGAATTTTCTTGATTGGGGTTCACTACTTAACTCTCATAGGAGAAACCCTGGAAAACAGAATCACGGAGTCAGTGAGTGAGAGAACGAACCGCCGTCCTCGTCTCCAAATCTCTGTTTATTACAAATTCTCCAAAACACAAAAGCATAAAACAGTCCTCAACAACAACATTCCCCTCGTGGAAACACGTTTCACTTCAATTTAAGAACCGTAACACCAATTTCTTTACTCGCCATTTTTCAGTGGGCAAAATCTTCCACACTCAAATTCCCAGAAATAGTCTCGTCCTTACCAACATAAATATCACCCTTACTGTACAGTTTCAATAATAATATATATATCTCTTCTTTCTACCTCCAAAACTCCTCCATTATACTAATGTCATCATGGAAAACCTGAACCATCATACACCTGGGGATAATAATTCAACTTATAATACATTCCTTTACTAATACTCTGTAGAACTTTTAGGAGGAACTCTCCTTTAAGTGTTAAACAACATTTAAACATTAACAATCCTGTCAGGATACGTTAAAAACCACGAAATAATTCATTACCAGGGACTGGAAGCACCAGCACCCAGAATCACACACACAACCCTATGTTAACTAGCATGTAAGTTAGCAGTAAATAGCATGTGTCTATGTTAATGTTAACTAGACTGTTAGTTAGCAGTAATTAGCCTGTGTCTATGTTAATGTTAACTAGCATGTTAGTTAGCAGTATTTAGCCTGTGCCTATGTTAATGTTAACTAGCCTGTTGGTTAGCAGTAATTAGCCTGTGTCTATGTTATCTCCTAACATATACCTACCTCTCCGTCTCTGCTGATTGGGAATGATTGAGATTTCTCTTGCACAGCTACCAGAAGACTTACAGCTTTCAGACAGGTTGCTCAAGTCACATCTACGTCTTCAAGCTCAGTTGGAGTCTGCGCAGTAACGCTCAGC
Source organism: Etheostoma spectabile (assembly GCF_008692095.1). Taxonomy (NCBI): domain Eukaryota; kingdom Metazoa; phylum Chordata; class Actinopteri; order Perciformes; family Percidae; genus Etheostoma; species Etheostoma spectabile. The sequence goes on along the minus strand of NW_022602819.1, from coordinate 148,347 downwards.
ATCACCGGGAAAGAGCTTCTAATAGACTTCACTGGTCTCCGTCCAGAGCAACGGGACCTGTTGGTCCATGTCTTTAACTGTCATGATCCCACCCCGATACACACCTGTTAGCTAGCCGCTAGCTCTATTGTTTACGACACCCGTTTCCCGCGGTTACAAACGCGGCTCTGTAGCTCGCCTTTACACATCATAAACTCCATAACTAACCCACCACAGCTTCAGTACACCACACACACGTCAGAGGGAAACCGTCTTTTGTCATTTTTACCGAGTACCAACCTGGAAAGCAGAATTACGGCATCAGAGAGTGAGAAAACAAACCGCCATCCTCGTCTCCAAAGAGGAGGAAAGTGTCCGTCACCTGGGCCCCGTGGTGTACCGAGACCCGCACATTGGTTCCGCTTTCTTTGTTTCCCCGCTACGTTAATATTGCTTACCAATAAAATTTGAAATTCATACTAAACGCTACGCTGGTTATTATGTTATCCCTTAAGGTTGTATCTCACATTCAAGCTGAAATAAATGTGGCAATATGCTGCTCTATACACGCTAAAAGTAGTGATTATTTACATAGAGTCTGGTGGAGATATGCTGCTCTATACACACTAAAAGTAGTGATTATTTACATAGAGTCTGGTGGAGATATGTTGCTCTATACACACTAAAAGTAGTGATTATTTACATAGAGTCTGGTGGAGATATGCTGCTCTATACACACTAAAAGTAGTGATTATTTACATGGAGTCTGGTTGAGATTTGCTGCTCTATACATACTAAAAGTAGTGATTATTTACATGGAGTCTGGTGGAGATATGCTGCTCTATACACGCTAAAAGTAGTGATTATTTACATGGAGTCTGGTGGAGATATGCTGCTCTGTACACGCTAAAAGTAGTGATTATTTACATGGAGTCTGGTGGAGATATGCTGCTCTATACACGCTGAAAGTAGTGATTATTTACATGGAGTCTGGTGGCTTTGGTGATGGTGATTTCGGGGCTGTTTCATGTTAAACTAAAAGGATCTTACTCTTTAACTAAAGCTCTATCTCTGTAGGGATCCATCCCATAATATTATTAGAATAATAATCTGAGTCTGTCAGAGACAACAACTGAACCTTTAGTGGACGCAAACTTTACCTTTTAATTAGGAGTTGAAAATATGACACAACCTTGGGTTCAACATGGGGGGGGGACACTTCATTTTCTGCAACAATTTGTGTCTTTTCTGCATTAATTTATGGTGCAAATGTCTTTATGTATGTAAATGAAATATAATAGTTATTTTGAATAGGCTGCACTGAGGTACATAGTTTTTTATTATGGGGGGGTGTATCAATCCCAGTAAAGAAAGACAACTGATGAATGAAATCATGATATGATCAAATGAACAAATGGTGAAACATATAGATTTTATTAAAAGCATTTAGAAACATTAGACTATATGATGATTGTTTATAGAAACATTTGTTTACCACATTTTAAATATTTTACAATATGATTGAAAGTATAAAGGACATAATAGTGACCAATACAAGTTGATTAATTTTTAGATGTGACATATCATGAAGTGTTTTAGTCAAACAGTTCAAATGTTGATAACCAGAGATGAAATCAGATGAATGTTTTTGTGTTTGAGTCTCAGATCTGCTTCACAGTGCAGAGTGTGTGTGATGGTGAACAGACTGAACTTTGATTTCAGCAGCTGGTCTTCAGTCAGTGTTTCTGTCCACAGGAGAGACTCTCAGTCCTGCAGAGGACACAGAGACACTGAGGAACCAGAGCAGACCCAAAACTCAGGATAGAGAGGCTGAGTGACTGTGGTGTTGAAGGTGTGGAGGTGGATCAGTGAGTCAGAGGAGACTGTGTAGAAGGACAGAGAGCCAGCAGGAACGTCCACATACACTGCTACTCTGTTAGAGACAGAACAGGAAGTGAGGGCTGTTCTTCTCTTATTGTGCCAGACAGAGTAACCACCATCAGACCAGTTCAGAGTCCAGGAATGATCATTAAATCCAAACACACAGTCTTCACTGCCTCCTTTCCTTCTGATTCCTCTGTAACTCACTGATATATCAACCCTTCCTCTCCTCTCGACCTCCCAGTAACAGCGACCAGTCAGACCATCTCTACACAGCAGCTGAGGCGAGATGTCAAATCTGTCTGGATGATCAGGATATGACTGATCCTCCTTCACATTTGTCACCTTCCTGTTGTTGTCAGACAGTTTGAGGTCTCTGTGTACTGAGTTTCATCAAATGATGGACCTCTACTATCTGTCCACTAGATGGAGCTAACTGACCATCTAATGAGCTAAAGATCAGCCACTTGTACAGCAGCAGGTATCTCTCCAAGTGGCCTCCGTGTGACACATTACTTTTGTTACTTAAAGTACATTTAGCTGTTAATATTTACTACCTTAGTACTTTTTTTTTTCACTGCTTGACATTTACCTTTACATTCTCCGCTCCCTCCCTTTTGGGTGAGGAGAATATCTCCAAATTAAAACAATAAAAGCATCTTTCTCCTGACTGCAGCAGAAATAAATTTAATATCTACTCACATTTGTCGACGGGTCTCTGGAGCACAGGCAGCGTCCCACCTGTGTGACCTCATGTTGCAGTGGATTGAGGGATACGCTTCATGCTGGAAGCTGTACTTTATATTCTAGCTGAAAGAAATAAAGGGGATGCATGGGATTACCCATAGACTGTATAGATATTGATTATATTATTAATATTAACGGTCTATGGGATTACCCCCTTTCTGGTTTACATGTCCCTGACTCTGCTGAATTACTTTAGGCCCGGTGTATTATAATCCACCAATAGAAGTATTTTAACTCTGCTGGCCGGCTCCATTGCACGTGTAACGTAACTGGAGCTGATGTTCAACACTACGGTTCACCAGAATCACCAAACTGGCGACAGCGGCCAGAGAGCAGCGTGGTGGTGCGTATTGGAGAGTTGTCGCTCCTATCCCATCCCGGGCTTCAGTGTTGCCGGGTAGACCTGACCGGACTCCAGACCAACCAAAGAGATCTAATATTGGGGTTTGCAGCTGAGTTAACCACACAGGCCTATTACAGCCAGAACTTAACTATCTGCTCTACAAGCGGACAAACACTATAGTCTGTATGTTTTTTACGAGGTGTGAGCGGCCCTTTCACACAGAAAAGGATCATAAAGTGTCTGTATTTCTTTTACATTAAACTACCAAATTACTGGAAACGACTTCATGACTGTCAGTGAGCGGATCTGCAGTTTGGGTTTTGAGAGTTTGTGTTTTTATTTCTTGTTTCCCTCCCCTGCGTCCTCTGACAACAGCTGACAGTAGATCAACGTTTTCACGATGCTGTGCCGGCTCCAAAAAAACTGAAGAAACATCAACATTCCAGGGAACAGATGCTCCGCTAACTAGGGTTAGGCCCAGACTAGAAGCTAGCTTCATCACACCTAAACAGCCCGTATGAGCAGATGTATGAGAATTAATTTAGCCTGTCTCCTATATACGTTGTCCTAGGGAAAGGGGGGGCAATTCATTTACCCAAGGGGCCACATGAGGAACAGGGGCTGTTGTGGGGGAAGTATCAAGGTAGTAAGTATTAACAGATAAAAGTACAAAGTATACGTCGATGTATATGTCACATGGAGGCCACTTGGAGAGATACCTGCTGCTGTACAAGTTGCTGATCTTGAGCTCATTAGATGGTCAGTTAGCTCCATCTAGTGGACAGATAGTAGAACTCCATCACCTGATGAGGGACACTGACTGGGTCCAAGAGTGTATGGCTGCAGCCTGGAGCATCCCATGTCATGCTGTCCCCGCCTGGTGCCATCTCCGAGCTTCTACTTTTCAAAATAAAAGCTTGCATCTGGAATAAAATAAGCTTACGTCAACTGTCATGCTATGAATAAAATACTTACAAAATATATTTCTGTCTATAAAATAAAAGCAGATCATAGGCAAACTAAAAAAATTCCTTCTGCCATCCCACCCGGTGCCGTCCCCGAGATCTAAATTTCAAAATAAAACCTTGCATCTGGAATAAAATATTTAACAATTAGGCTATCTCTCTTACTTTTCAAAGTAAAAACTCACGTCAACTAGCATGCTAATGAATAAAATATTTGAATTTTTTTTTATTTTTTTAAAATATATATATCAGTCTCTAAAATAAATAGGAAAACTAAAAGATTCCTGATGGGGGACTTCTCTTACACTAACTGGCTCTGGGAACAGGTTGGACTGGTTCTGACGTCTCTCTGACTCTGAAGTTATGAAGATGTCACAACGTCATTGGATCAAATGCACATTGTATGCAGCTTCTTCTTCTCTGGTTGCAAGGCGCAATTAAAAAGAAATAGAAGTGTAACGTGTGGGAGCGGTCGGACCCATGGATGTGTTAAGAGAACGGTCTGACCCCTGTGGCGGCGAGCTGAGAACTGAATGGGAGACATTAACATGGACGGGAATCAGCTGTTATCCCTCAAAAACATCCCTTCCCTTCTAGTCCAATGAAAACCACGTATCTCCAGATGTGTGTTGATGTTGAATGTTTGTGATAAACTGAAGTATGATGTCATAAGAGTGTCATATAAAAGAATAAATCTGTAAAATAAGAAGAAACTAAATGTCAAAGTTCAACTCAGTTCAGTTTATTTAAGAAGAAGACAGATCAAATTAATAAAACAAATGATTATACATGGGTTAAAAATCCCAGAATTAGCCAAAAGCTTGCAAACTTCCCCCTGAGTAAATCAGCTGTTCTCATGGCACGGAACATTTCACCAGTAGAAGGAAAAATAGATTCAATACAATTTAAGCAGATTTTAGACACTAACTTGATGCCATCTGTGAAAAAGCTGAAGTTAAAGAGAGGATGGCTTCTACAAATGGATAATGATCCTAAACACACCTCAAACTCCACAGTGGATTACATCAAGAAGATTAAACTGAAGGTTTTGCCATGGCCTTCACAATCTCCTGACCTTAACGTAATGTAAATCTATGGATAGACCTTAAAGGAGCAGTGCATGACAGACAAAAATCTCAAATAACTGGAAGACTTTCGGAAGGAAGATTGGGCAAAGATACCTCAAACAATTAAAGACTCTTGGCTGCTACAAGAAGCGTTTCCAAGCTGTGATACTCGCCAAAGGGGGGGGGGGGGGGGGGGCAGTACAAGGTATTAACTCTGCAGGGTGCCCAAACTTGTGCAGACGTCCCTTTTTAGTTTTCAGTTATTTTGAAAGTGTAAATAATGTAAAAAAAATCTAATTTTTTGTGACATATTATACGAATATCTAATCTGTCCGTCTGTGTTGTTTTTCAGACAACAGCAGTGACCAGTCTGTTAGCTCACAGGGCTCGAGGGTGCTAGTTGGTGTCTGTTAGGTCACAGGGCTCTAGGGTGCGGATGACCGTACGTTCACACCGCCACCGACTTGAGCGTCTAAAGTTACCGGAAGTCATTCATTTTCAATGGAAGCCGGCTTCTTTCAGCTGCAAGGAGCGGCAAATCTGTCGGCGTCGCGTTTTGGGCGTCAATTTTTATGCTAATGAGCGGTTCAGCGGCAAGCAGCGGCTAACGCCAGCCTCCAATCGGAATATAGACGTCCTTCACGCTGGCTGATCCTGGAGAAACATACGATGTAATCTTTCGTTCCTACCAAAACATTAATTCTGAGGACAAGCTCATAATCGCCGTCGCTGGGTTACCTTTCGTTTATAATATAACGTTGTTTGTACATAGGAACAAGTTAACGCTAACTGGCGGTCACATCCGCTTACAGTGAAGTCTGGCACGGGTCCCTAGGTTAGTCTGGGTCCCTAGATCAGTCCGGCGGCTGCTTGCTCTGCCTGCACGCCGCTATGGCTCAGCGGCTAACGAGCGAGCTAAGTGCTAACAGACTCCGTTGTGACCAATTAATACAACTTCTGTCATTATATATGTAATTTATAAAGGTTTCTAGTGTCAGTGTATTGGCCGTGGCTGCATGTGCTTCTACTGGTCGGACAGAAAACGCCGCCACGTCAGAGCGGCCAAAGCGTCACAAAGCTTCCCCGTACTTTTTGACAAACGTTCTTGGCGGGGCGGCCAGAGCTTTTTTGCAGCTCAAGTCTGTGGCGGTGTGTACGTACGGTGACATTTTCCCAGGTCGCACCGGTGCACCTAATTCAATTCAATTTTATTTATAGTATCAATTCATAACAAGAGTTATCTCGAGACACTTTAGAGATAGAGTGGGTCTAGACCACACGCCCGAATTTACAAGGACCCAACAGTTCTAGCAGTTTCCTCCAGAGCAGCAACAGTGCGAGAGTGGTGAGGAAAAACTTCCTTTTAGGCAGAAACCTGAGAAAGACCCAGGCTCTTGTAAGGCGGTGTCTGACGGGCCGGTTGGGGTTAGAATGAAGAGTGGCAATAATAGTCATAAAAAAATAGTAGTTTGTAGTAGTTCTTTATAGTAGTTCATGGCATAGCAGGGCACTGTGGGCATTTCAAGGCACAGCAGGACGTGGCAGGGCAGAGCGTAGTGTCGTAATGTCCTTGCATCCACTGCTTCTACACAAACTAAGCAAATTGATATGGTTTAATTTTGCCTTACATGACCCATTTCATCTGTAAAGCTGTGCCTGTTTGGATCTCTCCACTTACTCTCCGCGCAGCCCCCCCCTATTATTTTGGCTTCTCTCGAGTGTGAATGCGTTGATGTTTTTTAAGGTAACTACTCCGAGAAAACATTTTCCCACATTGTTCACACCAGTGCGGCTTCTCTCCGGTGTGAACACGCTGGTGATCTTTAAAGGCACTACTGTGAGTAAAGATTTTCCCACATTGATCACACCGGTACGGTTTCTCTCCAGTGTGAACACGCTGGTGAGATTTAAGGGCACTACTCACAGAAAACGTTTTCCCACATTGTTCACACAAGTACGGCTTCTCTTTGGTGTGAATACGTTGGTGACATTTAAGACTACTGCTTTCAGAAAATGTTTTACCACATAGCTTGCAGCCGTACGGCTTCTCTCCAGTGTGAATGCGTCGGTGAGATTTAAGGCTACTACTCACAGAAAACGTTTTCCCACAGTGTTCACACGAGTATGGCTTCTCTCCGTTGTGAACACGTTGGTGATATTTAATGCTCCAACTATTAGTATAGGTTTTCCCACATTGATCACACCGGTATGGTTTCTCTTCGGTGTGATTGCGTTGATGTATTATTAGGTTACTCTTCAGTGTAAAAGCTGCTCCACATTGATCACAGCTGTGTAGATTCTCTCCAGTGTGAACTCTCTGATGAATCTTTAAAGTATCAGATGTTGTGAAGGATTGTTTCTATAGCAACAGACAAACAGAGAGAGAGAGAGAGAGAGAGAGAGAGAGAGAGAGAGAGTTAGTGAACAACCTTCTTAAACCCTGGACTTGCTCTCACTCTTCATACAATAAATTATGATAAAATGAAGGAAAATATGTGCCGGTTGCAGACATGTTATTATGGAAGTTCAGAAATATTCTACATTTTTTCAGGAAAGTTTCCCAACTTTAATGATTGGCAATTTAAAAACTAAATCCTTTGCACACTCTCTTCAGGTTAACCTTCAGATAGAAATGTTACTGGTGGGGGTGTGTGGGGGGGCGGTGCGTGATGGCTAGGTTTAGTAATAATGGGTACAGTTATAAACTAGTCGGACCAAGGTGAAAATAACGGCTCCACGACATTATCAGATCATTTACAATACGCTCTGAAGAGATATCGTCATCATTACAAAGGTCATTTGCAATAATATGGCCCAAATACGTAATCTCACTGCACACCATAAGTGCAGTGCCAGACAGATAGAAGTCAGGGAAGGTTGCTTGTCTGTCTTCTCTACTTCTGATAATCATGATTTTACTCTTTTTAGCATTGTATTTTATATCAAAATCAACACCATATTGTGTGGATACTCTCAGAAGCTGTTGGAGACCAGCACTATACGGGCTGAAGATGACCAAATCATCTGCATACATTAGGAGATTAATCAGTAAATCACCAACCCTACAGCCTGTACCACATGCATTTAAAATCAAAGACAACTCATTCATATACATATTAAAAAGAAAAGGAGACAGAATTCCTCCCTGGCGAACACCATTGGTCACTTGGAAGGGAACAGACATTACATCCCCCATCTTACTCTCATCGTCTGATGCTGCTATAGGCCTAAACTGCTGGGGGACTTCCCATGATGCACCCATGATAGAGGTTAGAGCGCCAACACAGAGACAGAAGACGGGGACGGAGGTTAGAGCGCCAACACAGAGACAGGGGACAGTAACGGAAGTTAGAGCGCAGACACAGAGACAGAGGACGGAGGTTAGAGCGCCGATACAGAGACAGAGGACGGAGGTTGGAGCGCCAACACAGAGACAGAGGACGGAGGTTAGAGCGCCGACACAGAGACAGAGGACGGGGACGGAGGTTAGAGCGCCAACACAAAGACAGGGGACGGGGAAAGAGGATAGCGAGCCAACACAGAGACAGAGGACCGGGACGGAGGTTAGAGCGCCAACACAGAGACAGAAGACGGGGCAAGGGTTAGAGCGCCGACACAGAGACAGAGGACGGGGACGGAGGTTAGAGCGCCGACACAGAGACAGAGGACGGGACAAGGGTTAGAGCGCCGAAACAGAGACGGAGGATGGAGGTTAGAGCGCCAACACAGAGACAGAGGACGGGGACGGAGGTTAGAGCGCCGACACATAGACAGAGGACGGGGACGGAGGTTAGAGCGCCGACACAGAGACAGAGGACGGGGACGGAGGTTAGAGCGCCATCACAGAGACAGAGGACGGGGACGGAGGTTAGAGAACCAACTCAGAGACAGGGGACAGGGACGGAAGTTAGAGCGCAGAGACAGAGGACGGGGACGGAGGTTAGAGCGCCGACACAGAGACAGAGGACGGGGACGGAGGTTAGAGCGCCGACACAGAGGACGGAGGTTAGATCGCCTACACAGACTATGTGTGTTGTATTAGACGGTTCGTCATATACCATTAAAACACACACACACACACACACACACACACACACACACACACACACACACACAAATTCCAGGACAGTTTTTATGGGAAGTGTTGCTCCTTAAAGGAGAATTCCGGTCAATTTCAACACGTAGCTGTGTTTTATTTTTAAAGGAGTAGTTCTGTCGGTAGAGAGACAAATGAAACCATCCGGTGCTGCTACACCAAGTTATCCTCTTGCTATCCTCCTCAAAGAAACCACAGACTATGGAGACCTTTAAACAATGACTAAAACATTTATTTTTAGCAGAACTTATGAGTTTTAACCTTGCATAATAATATTGTTGCCCTATCCACATATATTTAGCAATAATCTCTCTCTCTCTCTCTCTCTCTGTGTGAAAGCGTCTGTGTGCATTCATTAATATTGAGATTAGATTCCTGGTCTCTTCAGTCTAGAGTAACCTCTTTCCTTCACTCACCTCCTCCTTCTTTCTTTTGCTCCCTCGCTCCTCTGAGTCTCCCGATGCCTCCCTGACACCTTTCCTTGTGCCCTCCGTCTCCTCGTGTCTCTGCATGTACTCGGTGATCAGGTCCAGGTCCAGGTTGTCTTGCGGCTCCCATGTGTTCTCCTCACTGGAAAGGTGAGTGCAGACAGGAGAACATCTCCTCACACTTTGTTTTTTAGGAAATACATTCTCACTCTAGCTGCTAATATGGATTATTCCTTTTATCTGTTGCCATGGTGTAAGGTTATTTGTATACGTATATGTGTATATATATACACACACACACAATAATTATTAATATTCTAGACTCATACTTACTCTGAGAACCCCTTCCATTTCAGCAGAAACTCTACTCTTCCCTTCACCACTCTGCGGTCCAAAACCTTCTCCACCACATGCTCCTCCTCTTCCTCCTTCACTGCTGCAGGCTCCTCCTCCTCTTCCTCCTTCACTGCGGCAGGCTGCTCTTCCTCTTCCTCCTTTACTACTGCAAGCTCTTCCTCCTCCACCTCTTCCTCCTTTACTACTGCAGGCTCCTCCTCCTCTTCCTCCTTTACTACTGCAGGATCCTCCTCCTCTTCCTCATTTACTTCTGCATGCTCTTCCTCCTCCTCCTTTACTACTGCAGGCTCCTCCTCCTTTTCTTCCTTCACTGCTGCAGGCTGCTTCTCCTCTTCCTCCTTCACAGCTGCAGGCCCCTCCTCCTCCTCTTCCTCCTTCACTGCTGCAGGCTCCTCTTCCTCTTCCTCCTCCTTTCCTGCTCTGGTTGCCAGCTTGACGTCTGCCCCAAGGCGGTGGTTTCAAATCGAGAAACCGGGGTAACAAATGAATTTCCTTGATTGGGGTTCACTACTTAACTCTCATAGGAGAAACCCTGGAAAACAGAATCACGGAGTCAGTGAGTGAGAGAACGAACCGCCGTCCTCGTCTCCAAATCTCTGTTTATTACAAATTCTCCAAAACACAAAAGCATAAAACAGTCCTCAACAACAACATTCCCCTAGTGAAAACATGTTTCACTTCAATTTAAGAACCGTAACACCATTTTCTTTACTCCCCATTTTTCAGTGGGCAAAATCTTCCACACTCAAATTCCCAGAAATAGTCTCGTCCTTACCAAAATAAATATCACCTTTACTGTACCGTTTCAATAATAATATCTATCTCTTCTTTCTACCTCCAAAACTCCTCCATTATACTAATGTCATCATGGAAATCATAAACCCTCTTTGGCTGGAAATAAATATTCAAACGACTTCAGAGTCAAAACATGAGCCATCATACACCTGGGGATAATAGTTCAACTTATAATACATTCCTTTACTAATACTCTGTAGAACTTTTAGGAGGAACTCCCCTTTAAGTGTTAAACAACATTTTAACATCAATGATCCTGTCAGGATACGTTAAAAACCACGAAATAACTCATTACCAGGGAATGGAAGCACCAGCACCCAGAATCACACACACAACCCTACGCTAACTAGCATGTTAGTTAGCAGTAATTAGCCTGTTTCTATGTTAATGTTGACTAGCATGTTAGTTAGCAGTAATTAGCCTGTTTCTATGTTAATGTTAACTAGCATGTTAGTTAGCAGTAATTAGCCTGTTTCTATGTTAATGTTGACTAGCATGTTAGTCAGCAGTAATTAGCCTGAGCCTATGTTAATGTTAACTAGCATGTTAGTTAGCATTAATTAGCCTGTGTCAATGTTCATGTAACTAGCATGTTAGTTAGCAATAATTAGCCTGTGTCTATGTTATCTCCTAACATATATCTACCTCTCCTTCTCTGCTGATTGGGAATGATTGAGATTTCTCTTGCACAGCTACCAGAAGACTTACAGCTTTCAGACAGGTTGCTCACGTCACATCTACGTCTTCAAGCTCAGTTGGAGGCTGCGCAGTAACGCTCAACATCACCGGGAAAGAGCAACGGGACCTGTTGGTCCATTTCTTTAACGGTCTATGATCCCACCCCGATACACACCTTTTAGCTAGCCGCTAGCTCTATTGTTTACGAAACCCGTTTCCCGCGGTTACAAACGCGGCTCTGTAGCTCGCCTTTACACATCATAACCTCCATAACTAACCCACCACAGCTTCAGTACACCATACGCACGTCAGAAGGAAACCGTCTTTTGTCATTTTTACCGAGTACCAACCTGGAAAGCAGAATTACGGCATCAGTGAGTGAGAAAACAAACCGCCATCCTCATCTCCAAAGAGTGTCCGTCACCTGGGCCCCGTGGTGTACCGATCCCCGCACATTGGTTCCGCTTTCTTTGTTTCCCCGCTACGTTAATATTGCTTACCAATAAAATTTGAAATTCGTACTAAACGCTACGCTGGTTATTATGTTATCCCTTAAGGGTGTATCACACATTCAAGCTGAAATAAATGTAACCATATGCTGCTCTTTACACGCTAAAAGTGGTGATTATTTACATGGAGTCTGGTGGACATATGCTGCTCTATACACACTAAAAGTAGTGATTATTTACATGGAGTCTGGTGAAGATATGCTGCTCTATACTCACTAAAAGTATTGATTATTTACATGGAGTCTGGTGGAGATATGCTGCTCTATATATGCTTAAAGTAGTGATTATTTACATGGAGTCTGGTGGAGATATGCTGCTCTATACATGCTAAAAGTAGGGATTATTTACATGGAGTCTGGTGAAGATATGCTGCTCTATACACGCTAAAAGTAGTGATTTTTTACATGGAGTCTGGTGGAGATATGCTGCTCTATACATGCTTAAAGTAGTGATTATTTACATGGAGTCTGGTGGAGATATGCTGCTCTATACATGCTAAAAGTAGTGAGTATTTACATGGAGTCTGGTGGAGATATGCTGCTCTGTACACGCTAAAAGTAGTGATTATTTACATGGAGTCTGGTGGGTTTGGTGATTGTGATTTCAGGGCTGTTTCATGTTAAACTAAAAGGATCTTACTCTTTAACTAAAGGTCTATCTCTGTAGGGATCCATCCCATAATATTATTAGAATAATAATCTGAGTCTGTCAGAGACAACAACTGAACCTTTAGTGGACGCAAACTTTACCTTTTAATTAGGAGTTGAAACACAGACACAACCTTGGGTTCAACATGGGGGGGGGGACACTTCATTTTCTGCAACAATTTGTGTCTTTTCTGCATTAATTTATGGTGCAAATGTCTTTATGTATGTACAGGAAATATAATAGTTATTTTGAGTAGGCTGCACTGAGGTACATAGTTTTTTATTATGGGGGGATGTATCAATCCCAGTAAAGAAAGACAACTGATGAATGAAATCATGATATGATCAAATGAACAAATGGTGAAACATATAGATTTTATTAAAAGCATTTAGAAACATTAGACTATATGATGATTGTTTATAGAAACATTTGTTTACCACATTTTAAATATTTTACAATATGACTGAAAGTATAAGGGACATAATAGTGATCAATACAAGTTGATTAATTTTGAGATGTGACATATCATGAAGTGTTTTAGTCAAACAGTTCAAATGTTGATAACCAGAGATGAAATCAGATGAATGTTTTTGTGTTTGAGTCTCAGATCTGCTTCACAGTGCAGAGCGTGTGTGATGGTGAACAGACTGAACTTTGATTTCAGCAGCTGGTCTTCAGTCAGTGTTTCTGTCCACAGGAGAGACTCTCAGTCCTGCAGAGGACACAGAGACACTGAGGAACCAGAGCAGACCCAAAACTCAGGATAGAGAGGCTGAGTGAATGTGGTGTAGAAGGTGTGGAGGTGGATCAGTGAGTCAGAGGAGACTGTGTAGAAGGACAGAGAGTCAGCAGGAACGTCCACATACACTGCTACTCTGTTAGAGACAGAGGAGGACATGAGGCGTGTTCCTCTGTTATTGTGAAAGACAAAGTAACCATCTTCATCAGAGCAGTCCAGTCTCCAGGAATGATCATTATATCCAAACACACAGTCTTCACTGTCTCCTTTCCTTCTGATTCCTCTGTAACTCACTGATATATAAACCTTCCCTCTCTTCTCGACCTCCCAGTAACAGCGACCAGTCAGACCATCTCTACACAGCAGCTGAGGCGAGATGTCAAATCTGTCTGGATGATCAGGATATGACTGATCCTCCTTCACATTTGTCACCTTCCTGTTGTTGTCAGACAGTTTGAGGTCTCTGTGTACTGAGTTTCATCAGATGATGGACCTCTACTATCTGTCCACTAGATGGAGCTAACTGACCATCTAATGAGCTAAAGATCAGCAACTTGTACAGCAGCAGGTATCTCTCCAAGTGGCCTCCGTGTCAAATATTACTTTTGTTACTTAAAGTACATTTAGCTGTTAATATTTACTACCTTAGTACTTTTTTTTTTCACTGCTTGACATTTACCTTTACATTCACCGCTCCCTCCCTCTTGGGTGAGAAGAATATCTCCAAATTAAAACAATAAAAGCATCTTTCTCCTGACTGCAGCAGAAATAAATTTAATATCTACTCACATTTGTCGACGGGTCTCTGGAGCACAGGCGGCGTCCCACCTGTGTGACCTCATGTTGCAGTGGATTGTGGGATACGCTTCATGCTGGAAGCTGTACTTTATATTCTAGCTGAAAGAAATAAAGGGGATGCGTGGGATTACCCATAGACTGTATAGATATTGATTATATTATTAATATTAACGGTCTATGGGATTACCCCCTTACTGGTCTACATGTCCCTGACTCAGCTGTATTATTTTATGCCCGGTCGGGACTAAATGTGCCCCCCCCCTTAAAGTGATCAATGAAGCTTCACCAATAGACCATATATTATAATCCTCCAATAGAAGTGTTTTAACTCTGCTGGCCGGCTCCATTGCACGCGTAACGTAAGAGGAGCTGATGTTCAACACTACGCTTCACCAGAATCACCAAACTGGCGACAGCGGCCAGAGAGCAGCGGGGGGGTGCGTATTAGAGGGTTGTCGCTCCTATCCCATTCCAAGCTTCAGTGCTGCCGGGTAGACCTGACCGGACTCCAGACCAACCAAAGACATCTATTACTGGCGTTTGCAGCTGAGTTAACCACACAGGCCTATTACAGCCAGAACTTAACTATCTGCTCTACAAGCGGACAAACACTATAGTCTGTATGTTTTTTACGAGGTGTGTGCGGCCCTTTCACACAGAAAAGGATCATAAAGTGTCTGTATTTCTTTTACATTAAACTACCGATATACAGGAAACGACTTCATGACTGTGAGTGAGTGGATCTGCAGTTTTGGTTTTGAGTGTTTGTGTTTTTATTTCTTGTTTCCCTCCCCTGCGTCCTCTGACAACAGCTGACAGTAGATCAACGTTTTCACGATGCTGTGCCAGCTCCAAAAAACTGAAGAAACAAAAACATTACAGGGAACAGATGCTAAGGGGCCACATGAGAAACAGGGGAGGAAGTTATGGAGGAAGTATCAAGGTAGTAAGTATTAAAAGCTAAAAGTACAACGTATACGTCGATGTATATGTCACACAGCTAGCTTCTTCCCTCTATTGCATGAATTATTTTCTAAACATGGTAAAAATGTCTTGATGTGTTTTTATTACTCCAGGATGCTTAAATTATGTAATTGTAGGAAAAAAATAAAAATAAAAATTGAAGGGGGGGTAGTTGGTAATTTGTTGCCATATGGCAACAACGCGCATTCGTGGAAAGTGCCAAAAACATGCTTTTATTGAAATAATTACTAAACAAATTCACCTTATATGTATCAACATGTATAGCCCAATGTGTTTACAGTCAAATTAGTTTAGTTTTAATTGTAGTTTTTGATAATTATTAATAATAACACTGTAATAAGTGTGTCATATACACCTGAAACAAGACACACGGATACCATGTACTTGATTAGGGGCAAAATAAGCACAACACACTGACTAAACTTACAATTACTGAACTATATGGCCACTGAAAACATATTTCTGATCCATAATCTTCCTTTAGGAACTCCCTTTTTAAATCAGAAGGGTATATTGACTATAAATGTCAGGGGACCAACACATAATTTGAGTGCGCCAACATGATTTCCTTTGGAATAACTCATTTTAATTGTTGAGCAATTCATTTACATTAGTGTGTAATTAATAACTTAGATAATATATTAATTACAAAATGGCTGGAATAACATAATATAAATACATTTCATGTTTTTCTTTCAAAACATTATAAATATTTGCAAACATAGTGTTAGAGTAGCCTAAAGTTATAGTAATTCAATTGAGCCCATTAGGCAAAATGTACACATTTCACGTTGCCATATGGCAACAAATTAATTTGAGCCTTTTACAGAAAAAATACAAAATTTTAACTGGTTTAAATGATGAAAAATTAAAGGTTACTTATTCCAGATAACAGTTGAATTTTTTATTTTTCAAAGAAATGCTTCTAAAATTGAGAAAAACAACTACATTTTGGCTGATCCTGGAGCGTGAGCCTTAGTGTGGCACATGTCTGGAAAGGGGGGGGGGGGGGGGGGGGGAACAGGACTCTGTGGGTATGTGAAGTCATCAAATGAGTACAACTTCAAAACAAAAGACCTATTTACACAATTAAACAAAAAACAATGCATTTTACATGGTTTATTGTGAAAAACACTAAGAAAAAGAATTTGTTGCCATATGGCAACAACATGCAATAGAGGGTTAAACAGCCTGTAGGAGCAGACGTATGTGAATAATTTAGCCAGTCTTCTACAACGTTGTCCTAGGAAAAGGGGGGGCAATTCATTTTCCCAAGGGGCCACATGAGAAACAGGGGCTGTTGTGGAGGAAGTATCAAGGTAGTATTAAAAGCTAAATGTACAACGTATACGTCGATGTATATGTCACACGGAGGCCACTTGGAGAGAAACCTGCTGCTGTACAAGTTGCTGATCTTTAGCTCATTAGATGGTCAGTTAGCTCCATCTAGTGGACAGATAGTAGAACTCCATCATCTGATGGGGGACTTCTCTCACACTGAGTGGGTCCAAGAGTGTATGGCTGCAGCCTGGAGCGTCCCATGTCATGCCGTCCCACCTGGTGCCGTCCCGGAGATCTAAATTTCAAAATAAAAGCTTGCATCTGGAATAAAATACTTTAAACAATAGGCTCTCTCTCTTACTTTTCAAAGTAAAAGCTCACGTCAAATAACATGCTAATGAATAAAATACTTGAATTTTTTTTTTTATATTTAAAAATATATGTCCATCTCTAAAATAAATGATTAGAAATAAGAGATTAGAGAGAGATTATAGGCAAACTATAAGATTCCTGGGAACAGGTTGGACAGGTTCTGACGTCTCTCTGACTCTGAAGTTATGAAGACGTCACGGCGTCATCGGATCAAATGCACATCGACACCAGAAATTCATACGTTGTAGAATTATTCTATTAATGTCAAGAAGTAACACAGATGTAGAAGAAAGACATCCCTTTATACGTATATCTGGTGAGGGGAAATTCACATAGTTCACTCAGTTTGGTTCATTTAATACACACTGGACAGTGAGGTATTGGCAGAGGTGGAAAATAATAAAATACATTACTTACGTTACTGTATTGAGCAGTTTTGTTGTGTACTTTTCAAGTAGTTTTCAAAATGTACTTGATTTTAAATGAAGGATTGTATTTTGCTACATTACAAATCCTATCGTTACTGAGTAAAAAGAAATTAATGAAAACTGAAAAGAAGAAAAATAAAAATAAATCACACCGTCTATAACCACTACACCAGACCTGGGCTTTCTTTTTTGTGCCAACGTATTCAGCTTCTTCTTCTCTGGTGGCAAGGCGCTATTAAAAAGCAGTAGAAGAAGTGTAAGGTGTGGGAGCGGTCGGACCCATGGATGTATTAAGAGAACGGTCGGACCACTGTGGCGGCGAGCTAAGAACTGAATCAGCTGTTATCCCTCAAAAACATCAGCTCATGGGAAAAAAAGAGAAGTCGATACAGAGCGCCGAGGTTTTAACCAAACATGGACGCACAACATCGCCACAACACTACGCCATTTTCTGAAGGGGAGTTTCTAGTTACTTTTCAGGTTTTTCCCCTTCTTGTCCAATGAAAACCACGTATCTCCAGATGTGTGTTGATGTTAAATGTTTGTGGTAAACTGAAGTATGATGTCATACGAGTGTCATAAAAAAGATTAAATCTGTAAAATAAGAAGAAACTAAATGTCAAAGTTCAACTCAGTTCAGTTTATTTAAGAAGAAGAAGACAGATCAAATTAATAAAACAAATGATTATACATGGGTTAAAAATGCCAGAATTAGCCAAAAGCTCGCAACCCCCCCCCCTGAACACAATCAGCTGTTCTCATGGCACAGGGAACATTTTACGAGTAGAAGGAAAAATAGATTCAATACAATTTCAGCAAATTTTGGACGCTAACTTGATGCCATCTGTGAAAAAGCTCAAGTTAAAGAGAGGATGGCTTCTACAAATGGATAATGATCCTAAACACACCTCAAAATCCACGGGGGATTACATCAAGAGGCGTAAACTGAAGGTTTTGCCATGGCCTTCACAATCTCCTGATCTCAACATAATGTAATAATAATAATGTCATTTCTATGTTTTCTGTTATTTTGATAGTCCAAATGATGAAATAAAACTTTTTGTGACAAATTTTTTACGAATGTCTAATCTGTCATTTGATGCCTTTTGGACATTTTTCCATCTTTTCTTGGCTTCTTTATGCACATTAATAAGAAAGTTTTAACTGGGGGGGCCCAAACTTTCGAACCCCACTGTACTAGCTCACAGGGCTCTAGGGTGCTAGTTAGCGTCTGTTAGCTTACAGGGCTCTAGGGTGCTAGTTAGTGTCTGTTAGCTCCCAGGGCTCTAGGGTGCTAGTCGGTGTCTGTTAGCTCACAGGGCTCTAGGGTGCTAGTTGTTGTCTGTTAGCTCACAGGGCTCTAGGGTGCTAGTTAATGTCTATTAGCTCACAGGGCTTTAGGGTGCTAGTTAATGTCTGTTAGCTCACAGGGCTCTAGGTTGCTAGTTAATGTCTGTTAGCTCCCAGGGCTCTAGGGTGCTAGTCGGTGTCTGTTAGTTCACAGGGCTCTAGGGTGCTAGTTGTTGTCTGTTAACTCACAGGGCTCTAGGGTGCTAGTTGTTGTCTACTAGCTCACAGGGCTCTAGGGTGCTAGTTAGCTCACAGGGCTCTAGGGTGCTAGTCGGTGTCTGTTAGCTCACAGGGCTCTACGGCGAAAAACACAGAAGCAGTTATTAAACGCAACTAACTTCAGTTGGTAGAGTAACGGAGCCTAATGAGTCAGGCGTCTCGCTGTGAGTACGTCCATCGCACCCCCCCCTCTCCCTAGCTATTTGAATCAGTTATTGTAGAAAACAAGTGACGGAGCTTTCACAGAGATACATTAAAAAAAATATATATCCTAAGCTATTTCAGATAATGTTCCATGTGTTGCAGCTGTAGGTTTGTACAACATACAACGTCAACATAAGAGGAATGTAACACAATATGGATGCAGTTATAAATAGCCTTGGTGACTATGCTGTTGGTTAAAATCAAATAATCGTAATCATCACCTTGGCCATAATTGTGCAGCCCTAATTTATAAGACAGGATACTTGATTAAATTAACATATACACACATATCTCTCTAAATACATAGATAGATGATAGTTTTCTCTTGAAGCTGCACTTTCATGTGTCCCGTTGTAGTTTTGCTTATTTAAAGCTAATGTACCTGTTCAGACTATTTCGGATTCTCTCCAGTGTGAAGGCACTGGTGTCGTTTAAGGTTACAGCTGTGAGAAAACATTTTCCCACATTGTTCACACCAGTACGGCTTCTCTCCAGTGTGAACACGTTGGTGAGATTTAAGGTGAGTACTGCCAGAAAACGTTTTTCCACAGTGTTCACACGGGTACGGCTTCTCTCCACTATGAACACGTTGGTGAGATTTAAGGCGACTACTCACAGAAAACGTTTTCCCACATTGTTCACACGAGTATGGCTTCTCTCCGGTGTGTCTGCGCTGGTGAGCTTTAAGGCTACCGCTCTGAGAAAATGTTTCCCCACAGTGTTCACAGCTGTACGGCTTCTCTCCAGTGTGAATGCGCTGGTGATATTTAAAGCCATTACTAGTAGTGAAGGTTTTCCCACATTGATCACACCGGTATGGTTTCTCCACAGTGTGAACACGTTGGTGATATTTAAGGCTGCTACTCACAACATACGTTTTCCCACATTGTTTACACGAGTACGGCTTTTCTCCAGTGTGAACACGTCGGTGAGATTTAAGGCCACTGCTCTCAGAAAAGGTTTTACCACATATATCACAGCTGTACGGCTTCTCTCCAGTGTGAATGCGTTGATGTATTTTAAGGGCATTACTTCGAGAAAACATTTTCCCACAGTATTCACACCAGTATGGCTTCTCTCCGGTGTGAACAAGCTGGTGAGATTTAAGGCCACTACTATCAGTAAAGGTTTTACCACATTGATCACAGCTGTAGGGCTTCTCTCCAGTGTGACTGCGTTGATGTATTAATAGGGTTTTCTTCAGTGTGAAAGCTGCTCCACATTGATCACAGCTGTGTAGATTCTCTCCAGTGTGAACTCTCTGATGAATCTTTAAAGTTCCAGATGTTGTGAAGGATTTGTCACAGTGTTGACAGTGGTGACGTTTGGGTCCCTCTCTTCTCTGTTTCTATGAGCAATAGACAAACAGAGAGAGAGAGAGAGAGAGAGAGAGAGAGAGAGAGTATTAATTAGTTAGGGCTGGCTCAGAAGAGTCCTGAACCATCCCTTAGTTTTGCTGCTATAGTCCTAGACTGCTGGGGGACTTCCCATGATGCACCCATGATGGAGGTTAGAGCGCCATCACAGAGACAGAGGACGGGGACGGAGGTTAGAACGCCGACACAGAGACAGAGTACGGGAACGGAGGTTAGAGCCCCAACACAGAGACGGAGGACAAGGTCAAAACAACTTATTAAAAACTGTTTCTTTCAATTAAGGAACATTTCAAAGATAAGAGCCTTGGTGTCAAAAGCCGAGTTGGAGATGATCATTCATGCTTTTATCTCGTCTCGCTTAGACTATTGTAACAGTCTTTTTATTTGCCTTAATAAGAAGGATCTTTGTCGTCTCCAGACTGTCCAAAATTCTGTTTTAGCTTCACTTCATTGGTTACCAGTGATATTTAGAATGCACTTTAAAATTTTGGTCCTAACTTTTAGAGCCCTACAAGGACAGGCACCCCCATACATCTCTGACCTGATACAGCTGCGTACATCCTCACGTAGTCTGAGATCAACAGGCCAGAGACTATTAGTTGTCCCCCTTACACATTTTAAAACTAGGGGGGACCTCTCTTTTCAAGTTGTTGCACCTAGGCTGTGGAACGCTTTGCCTCCTTCCATGCGCTGCTTAGATTGTGTGGTAAACTTTAAAACTCAGTTGAAATCTCTGCTTTTTAAAAGAGGCTTTTAACTAGAGTGTAGGGTGGTTAGGGTGGTCTTATGTGTACGTGTTATTCTTTTGTTTTTTGTGATGTATTGTTTTTATGAGAGTTGTTAAATGTTTCCTTTTGTTGTGAAGCACTTTGTGATCTTCATCTGAGAAAAGTGCTATACAAATAAATTTTACTTACTTACTTACTTACTAAAGCGCCGACACAGAGAGAGGACGGAAGTGGAACTACGTGGGTTAAGACCAGGCCGACACACACTGACAGCTAACAAGCCCCCCCCCCCCCCCCTCGAGATGCATACCTGACAGATTATAATACACGGATGGTTTCTATTAACTCTGATACTTCCACTGTGAAAACCACCCAGAGGCTGATTCAGGGTCACTTTAAACACATTGTGGAAAAAGATTGAGCTGAATATAAGATATATAATACATATAATACATATATTATAGATATATATAATACATATAGCCCATATATTATAGATACAGCTACAGTAGGTACTAGTACTGAGCATTAGAACTGCTACTGCTACAGTAGGTACTAGTACTGAGCATTAGTACTGATACTGCTACAGTAGGTACTAGTACTGAGCATTTGAACAACTAAATGACAACATAGCTTCACTCCAGATGGAGTGTGGAAAAGAAGTGACCAGTATTACAGAGTGTAGCCCTATGGTTGGTTCATGGCGTCCCTAAAAAATATTGAATTCTATTGTTATTTGGACGTGGGTTAATAGGAAATACATGTATTTATATACATATATATATAAAAATACATGTATTTTCAGAAAACATTACAACTATGAACAGAGTGTAATTTAACATATAATCGTTTTATTTGAGACAAATTGCAGAATTTTAAAATGTATCCATCAAAAGACGTTGTTTAGGGAAAACACACACACACACACACACACACACACACACCACACACACACACACACACACACACACACACACACACACACACACACACACACACACACACACACACACACACACACACACACACACACACACACACACACACACACACACACACACACACACACACACACACACACACACACGGCAACGTTAGTTAATGTCCGCTAGCATACAAACGGGCTAACTATAGCCAGTTAGCTTTTTTTATAACTTGACAAAAACCCACCCGTCGTAAGAGCAAAGCTTATTTATATAAGATGACGGCAAAAGGACTAACGCCCCAGGTCTTATGTTGACAACGTGGACGCAGGAGCCCACATGTTTCAGTCCATTTGTCTTTTAATTGTTTAACCCTGTGCTTGTTGTTGTGTGTCTGCTGTAACTCTTGCAGCAAAGTTACTCAGTGTCCCGAACTAATGTCTCCTCAGGGAGACTAATAAAGACATTTTGACTTTGAGGACGTTTGGTCCGTGCGCTCCGCGTGCCGGTTGCTAAATGACACGCGAGCGCTCCAGATTACTTAAACTGATGTCAAATAATACAGAATAAAATGTAATTTCCCACCAAACAGCAGCTGGTGGAGATGCTGAGTGGCTGGTGGGTAAAAAACTGAAAATGTTCCCTCGGTCCAAGAATCCGTGTGACATCATTTCCTGATGAAAGAACGTTGATGTGAGAATTAGAATCAGAACCAGAATCATTGTGACATTATTATTGTGACATCATTGGTGCCTCTGAGCAGTCTTTAAATACAGGATGTCCGTGCACATTCAGTCATTTCACAACGTTGAACTGTTGGTAGAAAAAGCACAGAGACATCTGTCTGCAACGTGGAGTTATTTTACCGACTGAGCTGAAGAACATGGAGATCCAAGAAGATAACGGAGATCCAGAAGCCCCCCCCCACGCAGGCCAGGTCTGCTCTGGAGAAGCCCTCCCCAAAAAGCACTCGCTTCGGAAGAGAATTAAGAGTTTCTCCAGAAAGAAATTCAAACGCACAAAAAGCAAAGGTGAGTCTCCGAGGAAAGAGGAGTCTGATGAGTTTTCGTCCACAAGAGACAAGGAACCCAAACTGGACCGCTCTGATATGAATGATGAGTTAAAGGACACATTCAGCTTGCAGGAACCAGAAAATGACTCAAAAAGCAAACGCAACATCAAGAAAGACCTCGACTGGAAGCAGGGGGGTCTGACAAAGACTCTGAGAGCGAAGGCGAATCCGACAGTGAAGACGGGGACTGGAGTAGGGGGGAGTCAGATGACGAGTTAAACAGTCGAGTCATTGCAATGTTGGGATGACCCTCTCGACTGGGAGTGGTGGGGGCTTGGTGATGAGTTCAGGGGTCTACGTGGGTTCCTGGAAGGCGAGTCCCTCTATGACGTGAACAAGAAGCAGGGGGAGTCGGAGGAGAAGATGGAGACTACCGGTGACACCAAACCCCAGCCGGATAGCGCTGATGGGGATGTGGATGGGTGGACCGCCTACGGGGCCTTCAAGGCCTGGGAGGCATCTCAGGTCTTCAGTTCATTCAGACATCAGAGGCCAGACTATGTGTGTTGTATTAGATGGTATGTCATATACCATTAAAAATAATAGTATGCAAATAAAGGCCAAAAAAATTAAATCCATCTGCCTGTGTCCTCTATTTAACAGGAAATCATGTTTAAATGCACTGGTTAATTCATTTGTGACACACACAAACACACAGGCAGGCACACACATGCACACGCACAAATACATCCAATCACACTCCAGGGAGAGACTCCTCTGCAAATTCCAGGACAGTTTTTATGGGAAGTGTTGCTCCTTAAAAGGAAAATTCCGGTCAATTTCAACATGTAGCTGTGTTTTATTTTTTATTTTTAAAGTTGTAGTGCTGCCGGTAGCGAGACAAATGAAACCAACTGGTGCTGCTACTCCGAGTTCTCCTCCTGCTAGCGTTAGAACAACAGCCTTCAACAGGCAAAGTTATTAACGTGTTTTTAGCCTCTTAACGGCTCAAAGAAACCACAGACTATGGAGACCTTTAAAATTATGTAATAATAATAATATTGTTGCACTATCTACATATATTTTACACTGATGTTTTTACCTTGCTTCTATGATCTTACCTGCAGCACTTTGAGGTTTGTCTTAAATGTAAAGTGCATTACAAATAAAATGTATATTATTATTATTATTAAAATGGCATTTCCAGTGCCTACCCACGTGCAGAAATTCCTTCCAAGTGAACACAGTGAATCTGACTGCAGTAGATACAGAAAATAAAAGCTGTGATAATCAGCTATTGTGGACTTCACCGGAAAACAGGACATAACCAGAGATGTGTGCACCGGCTGAATTAATTCAGCTTTTACAACTTTCTGTGTTCACTTGGAAAGAATAACTGAACATACCTCCTCCTCTCCATCTGTATGCAACCTCATCCCATTAAAATTCTCTTTTCTGGGTGGGATACTCGTCAATTGATCTGCAAGTTCATGTGAATGTTTTTGCAAAATTTGAAGAAATTCCCTCCACCAATGTCCTGCTTTACTCAGCAATTTAGGATGATTTAGAAGCACCTCTCTCCTCAACCTTTTCTCTATCTGTATGCTTCTTCCCTTTCCCTCCTATCACTTCCCATAGGTGGTTCTGGTTCTGGATCTGTGGAGTCTGGATCTGTAGTTGGAGTCACCTGCTGACTCCATGTTCCTGCTCGACACCCTCTGCTACAATTCTCTCTCTCTCTTTGTCTCTGTCTGTCTCTCTCTCTAACCCCCAACCGGTCGAGGCAGATGCCCCCCACCATGAGCCATGGTTCTGCTCCAGGTTTCTGCCTCTTAAAAGAAGTTTTTCCTTGCCTCTGTGGCCTAGAGCTTGCACTTGGTGAATTTTTGGGTTTCTGTAAATAACATCCCAGAGTCCGGTCTAGACCTGGTCTTTATGGAAAGCGCAGTGAGATAACTGTTGTTGTGATTTGGCGATATATAAATAAAATTTAATTGAATAAACATCTGACATCTGAAATCATCTAACTTGAATTTGGTATCTGCGTTTCAAAGCCGTCTCCGGGCGGTGACGGTTTTGGTGGAGATGTTCGTTTCATCGTCCATCAACACAACAGCATGATGAGTTCAACAATTGTATTGTGAGCGGCAGCCAACGTGCGTCAGCCCCATTTCTGATAGCGTGGCAGAAGAACTGTTACCATGACGATGCACAACAATAAAACCAACAGAGGAAACACTGGAACATGTTGCTCAGTAAAACAAACTGAGAATAAGCCTCATCTATTACAACACACACATCCATAACGGAGCAAACAGTGTAATACACCTTTAACAGAGAAGCACGTGGCTCCAAAGGCTGGTCTGTTTACTGGTGATTACCCGTTGCTAGGAAACAAGCTAAACATCAACAACCTGAATATGGAGGCTGCACAAGTCATATTAAACAATCTGAAAATCTATCAGCTACGCAATAAGAAACACAGCAACAGTAATATTATCAAGACTATCTCTCTCTCTCTCTCTGTGTGCACGTGTGTCTCTCTCTGTGTGTGTGTGTGTGTGTGTGTGTGTGTGTGTGTGTGTGTGTGTGTGTTTGTGTGTGGGGTGTGTCTCTCTCTCTCTCTCTCTCTATGTGTGTGTGTGTGTGTCTCTCTCTCTGTGAAAGCGTCTGTGTGCATTCATTAATATTGAGATAGATTCCTGGGTCTCTTTAGTCTGGAGTAACCTCTTTCCTTCACTTACCTCCTTCATCCTCTTGCTCTCTCGCTCCTCTGAGTCTCCGAGGCCTCCCTGACACCTTTCCTCTTGCCCTCCTTCTTCTTCTTCTTCTCCTCCTCCTCGTGTTTCTGCAGGTACTCGGTGATCAGGTCCAGGTCCAGGTGGTCTTGCGGCTCCCATGTGTTCTCCTCACTGGAAAGGTGAGTGCAGACAGAAGAACATCTCCTCACACTTTGTTTTTTAGGAAATACATTCTCACTCTAGCTGCTAATTTGGATCATTCCTTTTATCTGTTGCCATGGTGTACGGTTATTTGCGGGTCTGCACCTTAGTGTCAAATACCAAACCTTCAACTTTGAGAATGCCGAAAATGATGCTGTTGTGTGATGCTGTGTGTGTGTGTGGTGTGTGTGTGTGTGTGTGTGTGTGTATATATATATATATATATATATATATATATATATATATATATCAGGACCAAAATCACAATTATTAATATTCTAGACTCATACTTACTCTGAGAACCCCTTCCATTTCAGCAGAAACTCTACTCTTCCCTTCACCACTCTGCGGTCCAGAACCTTCTCCACCACATACTCCTCCTCTTCCTCCTTCACTGCTGCAGGCTGCTCCTCCTCTTCCTCCTTCACTGCTGCAGGCTGCTCCTCCTCTTCCTCCTTCACTGGTGCAGGCGCCTCCTCCTCTTCCTCCTTCACTGCTGCAGGCTCCTCCTCTTCCTCCTTCACTGCTGCAGGCTCCTCCTCCTCTTCCTCCTTCACTGCTGCAGGCTCCTCCTCCTCTTCCTCCTTCTTTCTTCCTCCAGTCGCCAGCTTGACGTCTGCCCCAGGGGGGGAGGGGGGGTTCAAATTGAGTAACCGTGGTAACAAATGTTTTTTCTTGATTGGGGTTCACTACTTAACTCTCAGAGGAGAAACCCTGGAAAGCAGAATCAAGGAGTCAGTGAGTGAGAGAACGAACCGCCGTCCTCGTCTCCAAATCTCTGTTTATTACAAATTCTCCCAAACACAAAAGCATAAAACAGTCGTCAACAACAACGTTCCCCTCGTGGAAACATGTTTCACTTCAATTTAAGAACCCGAACACCATTTTCTTTAATCTTCCGCACTCAAATTCCCAGAAATAGTCTTGTCCTTCCCAAAATAAATATCACCCTTACTGCACCGTTTCAATAATAATATATATCTTCTTTCTACCTCCAAAACTCCTCCATTATACTAATGTCATCATGGAAATCATAAACCCTCTTGGCTGAAAATAAATATTCACACGACTTCAGAGTCAAAACATGAACCATCATACACTTGGGATAATAGTTCAACTTATAATACATTTTTTTACTAATACTCTGTACAACTTTTAGGAGGAACTCCCCTTTAAGAGTTAAACAACATTTTAACATTAACAATCCTGTCAGGATACGTTGAAAACCACAAAATAACTCATTACCAGGGAATGGAAGCACCAGCACCCAGAATCACACACACAACCCTATGTTAGTAGCAGTAATTAGCCTGTGCCTATGTTAATGTTAACTAGCATGTTAGTTAGCAGTAATTAGCCTGTGTCTATGTTAATGTTAACTAGCATGTTAGTTAGCAGTAATTAGCCTGTGTCTACGTTATCTCCTAACATATACCTACCTCTCCATCTCTGCTGATTGGGAATGATTGAGATTTGTCTTGCACAGCTACCAGAAGACTTACAGCTTTCAGACTCACGTCACATCTACGTCTTCAAGCTCAGTTGGAGTCTGCGCAGTAACGCTCAGCATCACCGGGAAAGAGCTTCTAATAGACTTCACTGGTCTCCATGGCAACAACGGGACCTGTTGGTCCATTTCTTTAGCTGTCTATGATCCCACCACGATACACACCTGTTAGCTAGCCGCTAGCTCTATTGTTTACGAAACCCGTTTCCGGTTACAAACGCGGCTCTGTAGCTCGCCTTTACACATCATAAACTCCATAACTAACCCACCACAGCTTCAGTACACCATACACACGTCAGAGGGAAACCGTCGTTTGTCATTTTACCGAGTACCA
The DNA here is from genome assembly GCF_008692095.1 of Etheostoma spectabile. NCBI lineage: Eukaryota > Metazoa > Chordata > Actinopteri > Perciformes > Percidae > Etheostoma > Etheostoma spectabile. The sequence goes on along the minus strand of NW_022602819.1, from coordinate 120,657 downwards.
ACCTGGAAAGCAGAATTACGGCATCAGTGAGTGAGAAAACAAACCGCCATCCTCGTCTCCAAAGAGTGTCCGTCACCTGGGCACCGTGGTGTACCGATCCCCGCACATTGGTTCCGCTTTCTTTGTTTCCCCGCTACGTTAATATTGCTTACCAATAAAATTTGAAATTCGTACTAAACGCTACGCTGGTTATTATGTTATCCCTTAAGGGTGTATCACACATTCAAGCTGAAATAAATGTGGCGATATTCTGCTCTATACACGCTAAAAGTGGTGATTATTTACATGGAGTCTGGTGGAGATATGCTGCTCTATACACACTTAAAGTAGTGATTATTTACATGAAGTCTGGTGGAGATATGCTGCTCTATACACGCTAAAAGTAGTGATTATTTACATGGAGTCTGGTGTAGATATGCTGCTCTATACACTCTAAAAGTAGTGATTATTTACATGGAGTCTGGTGTAGATATGCTGCTCTATACACGCTGAAAGTAGTGATTATTTACATGGAGTCTGGTGGAGATATGCTGCTCTATACACGCTAAAAGTAGTGATTATTTACATGGAGTCTGGTGGGTTTGGTGATGATGATTTCGGGGCTGATTCATGTTAAACTAAAAGCTTCTTACTCTTTAACTAAAAGGTCTATCTCTGTAGGGATCCATCCCATAATGTTGTCAGACTTTTAGAATAGTAGTTATACCTTTGACTTTCTGACTTTAATTATGACTTCGTGAGGCAACATAACATGAGGAGATCCACGTCAGGCGGGGGGGACCTTGGGTTCAACATGGGGGGGGGGGGGACACTTCATTTTCTGCATTCTAGTTTATTTTTCTGCAACAATTTGTGTCTTTTCTGCATTAATTTATGGTGCAAATGTCTCCATGTACAGTATGTAAAGGAAATATAATAGTTATTTTGAGTAGGTTGCACTGAGGTACATAGTTTTTTATCATGGGGGGATGTATCAATCCCAGTAAAGAGAGACAACTGATGAATGAAATCATGATATTATCAAATGAACAAATGGTGAAACATATAGATTTTATTAAAAGCATTTAGAAACATTAGACTATACGATGATTGTTGAAAACATTTGTTTACCACATTTTAAATATTTTACAATATGATTGAAAGTATAAAGGACATAATAGTGACCAATAACAGTTGACTATTTTTTAGATGTGACATATCATGAAGTGTTTTAGTCAAACAGTTCAAATGTTGATAACCAGAGATGAAATCAGATGAATGTTTTTGTGTTTGAGTCTCAGATCTGCTTCACAGTGCAGAGTGTGTGTGATGGTGAACAGACTGAACTTTGATTTCAGCAGCTGGGGCCTGTTGCACGAAACTAGGATAAGGGATTGATCTGGGATATTCAAGTTATCCTGGATGAATTTAGCTTGATCTCGGTTGCACAAAACCAGATTGAATTAAACCCAGCCAAGTAACCATGGAGATTTATTCTTTGAGGCTAGCCTGGTCCAGAGCAGGCTAACAGCCAGGCTAAGATTAATCCTGGAGTCTCATGTGTCAAATCAGCTGCAGCTCTGCTCTGAAATAAAAGTGTGTTTAACAGTTATTCCGTTGTCTTCTGCATGTGCTCTGCTTTATTTTTATTAACCCTCTGAGCCCGAGACACTCGCCCACGAGTAAAAAAGTAGGGAGAGTGAGGTAAAGTGAGACACTGGGTAATGTGAGACAACCCCTGTATCTAGGCAACAGAACACATTTGTGCCCATGTGACCATTTTGTTTCCAAGCTCCTCCCATTTCCCCTTGGCCATAAAGGAGAGAAGCTCATTTAGCTGAGGTAAGCATGCTTTTTCCAACAAAATGTTTTTTTTGCATGTAAAAGTAAATTTTCTTGCTGTCAACTTAATCAACTGTTGTGCCAAAGCAAATTGATTCAGGTAGAAAAACTTATATCATACCTGTTGATGAACTACCAACATATAAAACCATGTGATGATGCTAGCTGAAGGTTAGCCTGAATTGCTAAGAAAGGTCATTTTTTCAAAAATGGTGGAGGTGGGGTAAATTGAGACAAATGCTGTGGGGTAAAGTGATACAGTGTCTCACTTTACCCCACCATGAGGCACAAGTTAAGTTTAGTTTTAAACATATTTTAATGTAATATTACATTGCATATGTAATGTAATATTAATATTAATTACATATTAATTAATATGTAATGTTACATTTTATTTTAAATGTCATAAACATTGTAGAAAAGCCATCATGCCAAGGCAATACACCAGGAAGACAACCTGGGGCAAAACACCCCTCGAGGAGATGGAGAGTGCAGCCGCTGAGGTCAAGGAAGGAAAGAAGTCTATCAGAGCAGCTGCAAGGGACAGAAATATTGACAAGTCAAGCCTTTTAAGATTCATAAAGAAAAAGAGAAAGGGGAAGTAAAAACAGTAGCCTGGGGTGCAGTAGCTAAGGCAAAGAGAATTATTACAGATGAGATGGAGGAGGAGCTTGCCAAACACTTGAAACAACTAGCTGAACAGTTCCATGGCCTTCCTCCAGTTAAGTCCCGTCAACTGGCCTTTGAATATGCAGAAAGAAACATATCCCTGTCCCTGACAATTGGACAAAGACACAATGTGCAGGTAGGCTAGGGTGTGCAAGAGATCACATGATTCTGTAGGTTAATTAAGGCCAACTGATCTTGGCACACAGCTAAATCTTATAATAATGAATTGTCTACTCTAGGTGAAGATTGGTTTCGCAGCTTCCTAGCACGTCGCCATCTCTCTATCCGAACTCCAGAGGCAACATCCCTGGGAAGGGCTACAGCCTTCAATAAAACTACAGTCAGGGAGTTCTTTGACAATCTGGCTGTAGTGATGGACAGGTGACAGAATTAATTATTTAGTCGCAAATGCTTTACGGAGGCATTACCTGTAAGATTTGGCTTTGATTCTGAGAAGGTTCTTACTTTGCCTCTCATCTTTAACAGGCATGCCTTCCCTCCACACATGATTTACAATGTGGATGAAACAGGTGTCTTTACAGTACAAAAGCCACAGCAGGTAAACTACACATACACTAGAGAGCATATTAAAGAGCTAGCACATATTAAAATGCTGGTACAGATTAGGTTAAGAGTATGGTTCTAGTACACATTAAAGTGCTGGTGCATATTAAAGTGCAGTGGACAGTAAAGTGCTGGTGCATATAAAAGTGCAGTGGACAGTTAAGTGCTGGTACTTGTATAATGCTGTGGTAATGTTGTGAATCTGTGAACTGGACATGAAAAGAAATTCATTGTACCTTTAGACCAGTAGTAGAATACTGGTTGCACATGCCATTGATTCTAAACTTTCTATTTGATCAGGTTGTGACAGAGACAGGAAAAAAGCAAGTTGGTTCTGTCACATCGGCTGAAAGAGGAGAACTGGTGACTGTGGTGTGTGCAGTGAATGCTGCTGGAAATGCCATACCTCCCATGTTTGTCTTCCCCAGAGTCAAGTTTAAGGATTGCTTCATGACAGGAGCACCTCCAGGAGCCAAAGGTACCGCCACCAGAACGGGATGGATGAATGAAGACATCTGGCCTGAGTTCCTTGATTACCTGATACAGCACACTAACTGCACCCTTGATCGTCCCATGCTGCTAATCCTGGATAATCTAAAAGCTCACATCTCACTCAAGGCAATAGAAATGTCCAAGAGCAACGGAATTGTTCTGCTCACCCTCCCACCCCACACATCCCATCGCATGCAGCCTCTCGATGTGACCGTGTATGGCCCGTTCAAGACCCAATACAGCCGTGCTCTTGATGAGGTCTAACCCCGGCAAAACAGTCTCCATCTACCAGACTGCAGGACTTGTGAATGAGGCTTTCATGTCAGCAGTGACACCACGCAACATCACTTCTGGATTTAGGTCCACTGGGATTTTCCCATATAACCAAGACATTTTCCCTGATGAAGCGTTTGCACCATCCATGGTGTCAGACCGGCCAAACCTTGAGCTGCAGCCTGCCACTGCAGATGATCTGGATGGTCCACCCCCTGCAGATGATCCACCTGCAGACGAACCACCCGCTGCAGACAATTCACCCGCTGATGCTTATCCATCCACTGTGCATGGTCCACATGGATGTGCCTCGCCAGCTGACTCAGATGTGCCACGTGTTCCCAGCCGACCTGGATATGTGTCTCCTCGTGAAATACTACCACTTCCCAAATGTCCCCCCAGAACACAAACCAAACGAAAGCGTGTGAAGACAGCCATCATAACTGATACTCCCGAGAAGCAGGCAATTGAAGAGGCTTATAAAGAAAGACAAAAGAAACTGGCGGGGAAAAAGCAAAATAGCAAAGAAAAGGGAAAACCGAAAAAGAAAGCAACCAAAAGGAAAATTGTAGTTAGCAGCTCTGAGGAGAGTGATGTCCCTGTCCCACTTGATAATGACGAAGAGAGCTCTGAGGATGAGAGAAGTGATCCAGGAAACAAAGATCTGTCTGTGGGTGACTTTGTCATGATTAACTTTACAACCAAACACAGGAGCGTCCGGTATATTGGCATGGTTGAAAAGTTGAAGATGATGAAATTCTTACCCAATTCCTTAGAAAAATTCAGGGAAACACAAAAGTGTGGGAGAGACCCACATTTGCTATTAAAGAAAAAGATGTGGCACATGTTCCCAAAGCAGATGTGGTGAAGAAGCTGCCTCAACCTAAGAGGCGTGGAGGGACCACACGTAGAGAGCAACTCTTCATCTTTCCCTGCAATCTTCAGGGCTGGAATGTGGAGTAGTTGTATAGGCCTACTGTATTTGTAGAGAATGACTGATGCTCTGATTGTGGATCTAGTCCTGTTGAGTCCCAGGCTGTTCTAGCTGGCTCTAAAGGTCCTGTGTTCTGACCCCGAGACTGTGTCTGTGTGTTCAACTGTACATAGGCTCCTGGCATTTTTATATTAAGACTTTTATATACATATAAAAAAGGGATATTTTGTAGTGTAGGAGTTGAGTTGCAGCAAGGTGATTCATACCTCTCATTTGAATGTTAATAAAACATTTTGAATTACATTATGTTGTATTTGATTTTGTTTAGAATTACTTTCAAGTGTTGTAGGAAAAAATGTGCTTAATAGACCAATTCCAATGATTATTTTACTAGTCTGGCATTTGTTCTGGGATGTGAGGTTGTCAGGCTAGCTGTCAGGATTCTAACCTGTTACAACATATGTTGTTATGGTAGTTTCAGAGTGGAAAAGGTAAGTGGATCAGTTTACCCCTAGTTGGTTCACTTTACCCCGTTGACTTCTCTGGTCTGCCTCACTTTACCCCTAAGCTGGGGTAAAGTGAGACACAAGACCACTTTTTAAAAAACATCATATTTTCACTGCCCTTCATCCTGAATACATTCTGATAATTACAATAACAAGGAAACATCCTGAATTAATGGGAAATGTGTAAATTTAACTGATATATCATTTTAGCTCACTTGGAGGGGAGCAAATGTAAAAAATGTCTCACTTTTCCCCACTCTCCCCCTACAAACCCCAGGTTCACCAGAAATCTACTGGTTACTATGTAAGGACTACAAACCCCAGGTTCACCAGAAATCTACTGGTTACTATGTAAGGACTACAAACCCCACGTTCACCAGAAATCTACTGGTTACTATGTAAGGACTACAAACCGAAGTTAAAAACAAACCTGAAGCTGAAGAAACCCTAAACGTTAACGGAACAGATTATGCGTATACACATCACATTTCTTTTTGATTAATGCATAAACACATCAACTTTCTTTTTAATAACCGCATATACACATCAAATTTCTTTTTAATTAATGCATAGACACATTCATTATGTCATCATCACAATTTATTATGACATCAACTTTCTTTTTAATGAATGCCTAACAAATCAAATTTCTTTTGATTAATGCATGTACACATCAACTTTTGTTTTGATAAATGCATATACAGATCAAATTTCTTTTTGATTAATGCTTAAAAAACATCAACTTTCTTTTTAGTGAGTGCATATACACATTCAATTTATTTTTTATTAATGCATATACACATCAACTTTCTTTTAGATTAATGCATATACACATCAACTTTCTTTTTCATTAAGATAAGATGGTGCTTGAACATGAAGAGCTTTGTAGGTGAGAAGAAGGATTTTAAATTCTATTCTGGATTTTACAGGAAGCCAATGCAGAGAAGCTAAACCAGGAGAGATGTGATCTCTTTTCCTGGTTCCTATCAGAACACGTGCTGCAGCATTCTGGATCAGCTGAAGAATCTTTATGGACTCTTTTAAGCAACCTGATAATAAAGAACTGGAGTAATCCAGTTTAGAAGTAACAAATGCATGGACTAGTTTGTCTTTATCATTTTTAGACAGGATATTCCTGAATTCCTGAATGTAATGTATTTACTACTTCACTATGGAAATTGATTTTTGCAATATTACATCGTTGAAAAAAAGCAGCACTAATAATCTAATAACACCATTACAGAGATAAGTCCTTTGTCTGAGGCAATTAGACAACTGAACTCTAAATCCTGACTGAAAATCCTCAAATAAGCTGTTGCTATGCAGAAAGTCACACAGCTGTTTGGCGACTGCTTTCTCAAGAATCTTAGAGAGAAATGGAAGGTTGGATATTGGTCTATAGTTGGCTAAAACATCTGGATCAAGGTTTGGCTTTTTTAGAAGAGGTTTAATTATAGATACTTTAAAGTGCTATGGTACATAGCCTGTAAGTAAAGACAGATTGGTTATAGCTAGTAGAGAACTGTTGACTAAGGGTAAAACTTGTTTAAGTAGCCTAGTCGGGATGGGGTCTTATAGGCAGGGTGATGGTTTAGATGAAGAAATAACTGAATTAAATTGATAAAGATCAAGTGAAGCAAAGCAGTCTAAACATGTATCTGGTTTTACAGCTGTTTCTAAGGTTCCTGTGTTCAGAGATATGTCAGTGCCAGTTAAAGGCAGGTCTTGGGGAATTTTCCTTCTAATTGTTATAATTTTATCATTGAAGAATCTCATAAAGTCGTTACTACTAAGAGCTATGGGAATACTTTGCTCAGTAGAGCTGAGGCCTTCCATCAGCCTGGCTCCAGTGCTGAAAAGAAACCTGGGGTTGTTCCTATTTTCCTCTATTAATGACGAGTAGTACGCTGCTCTGGCATTACGGAGGGCCTTCCTATACGTTTTAAGACTATCTTGCCAAATTATACAAGAATCTTCCAGTTTGGTGGAACGCCAACTCTTCTCAAGTTTCCGCGTTATTTGCTTTAATTTTCGTGTTTCAGTGTTATACCATGGAGCTAAACGTCTTGGTTTTATCATCTTTTTTTTAGAGGGGCAACAAAGTCGAGTGTCATTCTCAGCGAGCCTGCTGCACTATCAACAAAATGATCGATATGGGAGGGACCAAAATTAGCATAGGAGTCCTCCGTTACTTTGTGACTTGGGAATGACTTAAAAGCTGATGGAATCACATCCTTAAATTTTGCTACAGCACTATCTGATAGACATCTTGTATAGAAGTTTTTGCCTACTGGCGTGTAGTTCAGCAGTCAGGATTTAGAGTTCAGTTGTCTAATTGCCTCAGACAAAGGACTTCTCTCTGTAATGGTGTTATTAGATATTAGTGCTGCTTTTTTTCACCGATGTAATATTGCAAAAATCAATTTTCACAGTGAAGTAGTAATAACATCACATTCAGAGATTCAGGAATATCCTGTCTAAAATTGATGCAGAAAAACTAGTCCACGCATTTGTTACTTCTAAGCTGGATTACTCCAATTCTTTATTATCAGGTTGCTTAAAAGAGTCCATACATATTCTTCAGCTGATCCAGAATGCTGCAGCACGTGTTCTGATAGGAATCAGGAAAGGAGATCACATCTCACCTGGTTTAGCTTCTCTGCATTGGCTTCCTGTAAAATCCAGTATAGAATTTAAAATCCTTCTTCTCACCTACAAAGCTCTTCATGTTCAAGCACCATCTTATCTTAAAGAGCTCATTGTACCTTATTACCCAACCAGAGCACTGCGCTCCCAGAATGAAGGGTTCCTTGTGGTTCCTAAAGTCTCCAAAAATAGAATGGGAGCCAGAGTGTTCAGCTATCAAGCTCCTCACCAGGTTCCCGTTTGGGTTCAGGAGGCAGACACCATCTCCACATTTAAGAGTAGGCTTGAGACTTTCCTCTTTGATGAAGCTTATAGTTAGTGCTGGCTCAGTTTTTCCTTGCCTCTTTCGCCTAGTGCTTGCTCTTGGTGGGAATTTTCGGGTTTCTGTAAATAACATCACAGAAAATGGTCTGGACCTGCTCTTTTATGAAAAGCGCAATGAGATAAGTGTTGTTGTGATTTGGCGCTATATAAATAAAATTGAATTGAATTAATCTACCTGAACCTCAACTTCCTAGCCTCATAGTTGATGTTTGACATTCTTGGATCCGTCTTAGGTTCCTGCTGTCTGCCTACGTTCCTGGATCCTGAGGTAGGTGATCATATCGTCACTGAAAACATATCTTTGATAGCAGGATCATTCTCAATCCTTTTGTAAAACCTTTGTCTTTCTTGGAGTATATCCACTATAATACATTCTTAAAAATTGCATATCTTTTGCTATGGTTAGGCCTCGTATCCAAACTACTCTGGCAGATGTAGTAGTGTCAATGTAGCCTTGGGAAATAATTAGCAGCTGGTAGATAGATCTCCCCATCGGGAAATAAAACCCCAGTCTTCCGTGTGAGAGGCGGAGGCGTACCATCCAAAGTTTCAGTAGTAATGTGGTTTTTGTGTTGGAACAAGTTGCACTGTTTGAAATAAGCTTTTGAGATACAAGAACGTCTTCACTTGGGACAGCAATTGACTTCCAACGCGATGGGAGAAATCCTGAGCTTTGAGATTTGGAGGGGCTGACTTTGATTCCGAATGCTTGACACTGGACTTCAATCTGCCCCAGTGGGCACTGTAGATCACTGTTTGATGAAGCCAACAGAACAACATAATCTGGAAAGAGCAGAAAAGGAATTACAAAGTGCCCAGACTTGACACTCTCCCACCGTCTGCTGCGCCTTGTGAGGTGCTGTTCATGTCCAGTAGATATGCTTTTTCCATCGCTTGACAACATTCCCATTTAGAGTCAGGAGTTCTCCTCCCATGCTGAACACAGCTTGAGCCGCGGCCCACTTTCCCGAGTAGTCCCACGCGTTCGCCGGGACTTCCTCGAAGCCTTGTAGCATTGGTTAGCAGGTAGAAAAATCTCCCCATCAGGGAATCAAACCCCGATCTTCCGCATGACAGGCGGAGATACTGTCCATTATACTAACGAGGAATGCCCAAGCTTAATATTTCGCACATCGGGACTTCCGGTTGGAACATCAGCCATAACGGTCGCACAGCTCCCGATAAACCCGCGAAATTTGATCAAAAGCCCCTTTTATATCAAACATATAGCAAGAATTTATTTTAAAGATTAGGGCGATTCTCCACCGTAAACATTTAAATTGTTTCTGATGCGTCTTGAGTAGTGAAATACAGTTTTATCCTTGACGGTCAAGGCTAACTAGAAGATGACGGACTCAGAGATTCTGCAAGAATTGAGGCAATTCCGCCAGGAGAATAGACAGCAATTTGAGGAACTAAGAAGTGACATATCGGGTCTTAACAACAGACTGGTTGAGGCGGAAAACCGGATCGAAAAGGCCGAAGAACGGATACAAACCTCAGAAGATGCAGCGTTGGAGATGCTAAAGCTACACATGAGGTTAGAGGAGAAGCTAACAGAAATGGAGAGCCACAGCAGGCGCGATAATCTAAGGATCTATGGGGTAGCTGAAAATACCGAAAAGGACTCCATTGACATGCTGTCTTTTGTGGACAAACTTCTTCACGAGGGCCTTCAACTGTCTGACGAAATGCCTGATCTGCAAATTCAGAGGGCGCATCACTCTCTAGGCCCACAGCCGGCAGCTGGTGCACCGCCTCGTTCTATTGTGATCAAGTTTTTGAGCTTCAAGGTGAAGGAGATGCTACTGCTTAAAGCATGGGGGACGAGAGAATTCAAATGGAAAGACAATCAGGTAAACCTCGATCATGATTATCCGCCATCGATCATCGCGAAAAGGAAGGAGTATGTCGACGTCCGGAGGGTCCTGAAAGCTAACAATGTGAAGTTTCAAACGCTATTCCCCGCTAGGCTACGAGCGATGCACGAGGATGGAACCAGAATATATGACTCGCCAACTGAAGCAGCCAAAGACCTTGTGAAATGAGGATACGTGGTCGCGACAATGCCAGCACCGCCACCGGCATCTTTGACCGAACGAATAAAACAGCTGTCCTGGACCCGAGTGAATTGGCGCCCCAAGAAAGCTACACGCGACCCCACTCGAGACATCAGCTACAAGGATAAGCTTCGCCCATTCCGGAGGAACACCCTGGGCACGACAACGAACTGAATTGAGAACGACGCGGTGACCCTCCAAGCGATTTCAGTTACTTTTAAGTCACGGTGGTGAAAGAATTGCGTTATCTGAATAAATGGGTTACAGAGGTAGAGCTTTCAAGATGCTGTGAGCCAATAAGGACCCCCTTCGCTGAATCTCAGCTGAAGGGTTTTGCCTTAGAGCACCCCCCCGGTGGATCTTAGGGTCTAAAGGGAAGACCCCCACATAGGAAGTCACCCTTTTGTTATTTTGGTAAGCTTTATGCAGTTCTGTTTGTTCATCTTTGGAATTTGTTTATTATTTCGTTATACTCTATATCTATTGATCTGGTCACATGTTTAATAGATCTACAAAGCTAGTATCACTTAACATAAATGGCATACTTAACCCAGTTAAGAGGTCAAAAATGTTAACTCTACTGAAAAGGGACAAGGTCCAGATAGGATATACACAAGAATCCCACCTTAGTGATAGTGAACATGCTAAATTAAATAAAATGGGTTTCACAAAGGTATATTTCTCTTCACACAAATCAGGTAGGCGTAGAGGAGAGGCGATTTTGGTGTGCAATGCACTAAATTTCGAATTCATATTTGAACATAAAGATATAGAAGGGAGGTATATTATGGTAATTGGCAAAATTGAAGGAACCTTGGTGAGTCTGTTCAATGTTTATATTCCACCAGGAAGTGATTGGTCATTCTACAAACATGTACTTGAAACAATGACAACAAAAAGTCAGGGAGTGTTACTATGTGGGGGAGATTTTAACATTCGATTGAATCCGAAAAAAGACAGTTCAAGTGGCAAACCTGATACAAAAAAACTATATAAGAAAGTGAAAAATTTCATGAAAGAAGTAGGAATAGTAGACGTATGGAGGGAACTGAACCCGACAGGGCAGGACTATACTCACTATTCTGGGGCACATAATGTTTACTCCAGAATAAACTTAATTCTGATGTTCAAAAATGATATGTTTCGAGCGATAAACTGTGACATAGGAGTAAGTGCACTCTCAGATCACAATCCGATATATTGTCACTTAATCTTAAAGGCAAAATAAAGTCTACCCTATGGAAATTGAATAATAATATTCTGAATGACACGGAAATTAGGAATAAATTGAAGCTCGAAATTGAATCCTATCTGGAGTATAATGACAATGATGCAGTCTCACCAGTTATTTTATGGGATGCTTTAAAAGCAGTGCTACGTGGGAAAATTATAGCAATTTCTTCTAATGTAAAGAAAATGAAAAAACGAAAATTACAAGACCTTGAGAATAAACTTAAAAAATTACAGAAAGAGCATTCGTCTTCTCCACAGGATTCGGTAAAGGCAAAAATATTCGAAATAAAGAAGGAGATAAATGAAATAACCACACAGGACATCCAGAAAAAACTTATTTTTACAAAACAGCAATATTACGATACTGGAGGGAAAGCGCTTAAACTTCTGTCATATAGATTAAGGAAACAACAAGGAAACAAGGACAATTTTCAAAATTAAACACCCTGAAACAGGCCAAATCGAAATTAACCTGGAAAAATACAACACTGTTTTGAGGAGTATTATCGGTCACTATATTCTCAACCACAATTAGGAAGTGCAGCGGATATTGACTTCTTTTTGTCTTCACTAAATCTACCTAAAGTCACAAATGATCAGAACGAGAAGCTAATCTCAAAAATTTCGGAGGAAGAAATTACATCCGCAATTAAGAGATTAAGAAATGGAAAAGCCCCCGGAGCAGATGGATTCAATTCAGAGTGGTATAAACTCATGCAATATCATTTGGCTCTGACGTTAATGAAAGCATTTAACGGGGTGCTCGAAACGAAGACTATTCCTCCTTCATGGAGAGAAGATATTATTTCCATTATCCCCAAAGAAAATAAAGACAAACTTGTATGTGGTAATTATCGCCCTGTAAGTGTACTTAATATTGACTACAAATTATTTACTTCCATATTATGTAAACGTCTCGAGATAGTGTTACCTGAACTTATACACAAGGACCAGACAGGCTTTATTCGACAGAGGCAGACGCATGACAATATTAGGAAAGCACTTCTGATAATGAATCATGCCAGGCAATGCAAATTAGAAACTCTTATAATAAGTTTGGATGTCGAAAAAGCGTTTGATTCAGTATGATGGACTTTTTAATATAAAGTAATGGAGGCATTTCACTCTGACTTGATTGGGACTTTTTCCGCACTGTATAACAAACCTACTGCCAGAATAAAAATAAACGGAGACGTGTCTAAATCTGTTAAATTAGAAAGAGGAACCCGCCAGGGCTGTGGTGCATCACCTCTTCTTTTTTCTCTATTTATTGAGCCCTTAGCGCAGTGGATTAGACGGACCACAGAAATTCAAGGGGTTTCTTTAAAATCGGGCGAACAAGATTTTTTTTCTTTTAATATCAAAAAGGCACATTTATCAGACAATAAACACAAATATTATATACAACATACATCCAAGATCAGACGAGAGCGGGCGCTTTCAGGGTGTTGTGGCCGTAAGCAAGTGAAAGGAGTGAAATCCAGCTATTTAAATGGAAGATTGCCGGTGATGCGTTCTTGATGTTGATGTGTTGCCATATACTTATCATTTCGAGATGAGGAAAAAAGGTGCTCCAATGTACAAGGACAGCCGGTTGTGAAACAATAATTTGTATAAACAAAAGGTACCAATGTTTCGTGTGCATGTCCGTGACATTTGAGCTTGATTGACCAATAGTGACCTGTAAGCCAAAAGGAACCTCTGATGTAATGTCAAGACCTGCGGACAAAAGTGCCATCCACTCAGGTTTCAAACATCTAAAAATCTTCTCACTCAATTCCCTCATTTGCTTGGGCCTACACGTCACGCCCCTGAGCCGAAGCCGGCGACACAACATATAAAAATCAAACACACCATTATCATCACACATATGTCCAACAGTTACACACTCATTCACATACAAAAGACGGCTTGTGATTTGCCGGCCATTATACAGAAAAAAAGGGCTGTTCAAGAAAGGGACATACAACACTTGTTCTTTGGTCACACATTGCAAAGACGTGAAAGGCTCGGCCTTGTTCCATGCCTCCATCAATTCCCTATAAAAAGCGGGCAAATGATGGAGGCTCGTCAACGCATGTATCGTCAAAAGGTTATAAATACTACAGTGTCCTACCGTCAACAAAACGCTTTCAAAATTTGATTTCCACGCTGCTTTACATTCTGGATACAAAAACCTACCAACAAGTTTGACCCGTAATGCATCCCTCTTGATTCCCACATCCATTAAGTTTAGGCCCCCCATCTTGACATCATTAATTAAACCGTATGTCGAACGCGGGCGGCTTTGGACTTCCGCTGAAAATGTTAACCATATCAGTTAATTTTTCAACACTGCAGACGGCAAATCGCACGTCTCCAGTAGGCTACATGAGTGACCAGAGACTAAAATAGAGAAATCAATACCACAACCTTCCCTTTCAATAATAAACCCCTCATCCTCCATAAATTTACCACCTTCATCATTCTGTCCAATTTATAATCCCATGTACGCATAGTCGCATTATTCTCATCCGTGGAGAGGAACACCTATGAGTTGAAATTATTTTGGTGGGCTTTGCTGTTTGGCTAAGCCTTTTGTACTTGTGAAAAACAAATATGCTCTCCAAAAGGAAACTCAGATTCTTAAACGTAGCCAAAATGTGACAGCATGGGAATATTGCACGTTGGCAAAAGCTTGACTCCATTCAATCTTTTATTGCAGCGTTGCTGGGAACGGTGCACCCATCTTCTGTCTTGTGAAAAAACAATTAACGATGCACGTGGAGCTGCCCGTTGCCAAAACTGTCAGTGGACCTGAAGAGACATGGCTGGCAGATTTTACCGTCAGAAGTTGTTTTAAAAACTGAATGATCTGGGTTCCTGGTATCAAAACGTTGTTATAATACTTGACAAGATGAAGCCATACAAAAGTGTAGCAAGATTTGCATTTTTGATTGGCAGAAAAACAGCAAGGACAAAATATTGGCCCTGTGACAATGTGGGAATAGGTGAGGCCTTGGATTTGGAAAGCGGCACACCAAGTGAGAATTACCGCGAGGGTTGGGACTGGGAAGTAGTAATATACTGGGAACTGCTAAGTAGCAGCTGTTATGTCATTTTAATGAAAAAGAAAGTTGATGTGTTTATGCATAAATAAAAAAGAAAGTTGATGTGTTTATGAATTTATTAAAAAAAAGTTGATGTCATAATGAATTGTGATGATGACATAATGAATAGTGATGATGACATAATGAATGGTGATGATAAATCAAAAAGAAAGTTGATGTGTATATGCATTAATATAAAAGAAAGTTGATGTGTATATGCATTAATCAAAAAGAAAGTTGATGTGTATCTGCATTAATATAAAAGAAAGTTGATGTGTATATGCATTAATCAAAAAGAAAGTTGATGTGTATGTGCATTAATATAAAGAAAGTTGGTGTGTATATGCATTAATCTATAAAAAAGGGTGATGTCATAATGAATAGTGATGATGACATAATGAATGTGTATATGCATTAATCAAAAAAAAATTTGATGTGTATCTGCATTTATTAAAAAGAAAGTTGATGTGTATATATAAATCAAAAAGAAATTGATGTTTATATTAATAATAGAAAGTCGATGTGTATGTGCATTAATCTAAAACAAAGTTGATGTCATAATGAACTGTGACGATATAATGAAAAGAAAGATGATTTGTATATGTATTAATGAAAAAGAAAGTTGATGTGTATATGCATAAATCTAAAAGAAAATTGATGTCATAATGAATAGTGATGATGACATAATGAATGTGTATATGCAGAAATCAAAAAGAAAGTTGATGTGTATATGCAGAAATCTAAAAAAAACCTTGATGCGTGTATGCATTAATCTAAAAGAAAGTTGATGTGTATGTGCATTAATATAAAAGAAAGTTGATGTGTATATGCGTACATCTAAAAGAAAGTTGATGTGTATACAGTGGTATGAAAAAGTGTTTGCCCCCTTCCTCATTTCCTGTTCCTTTGCATGTTTGTCACACTTAAGTGTTTCGGAACATCAAACCAATTTAAACAATAGTCAAGGACAACACAAGTAAACACAAAATGCAATTTGTAAATGAAGGTGTTTATTATTAAAGGTGAAAAAAAATCCAAACCATCATGGCCCTGTGTGAAAAAGTGATTGCCCCCTAAACCTAATAACTGGTTGGGCCACCCTTAGCAGCAACAACTGCAACCAAGCGTTTGCGATAACGTGCAATGAGGCTTTTACAGCGTCCTGGAGGAATTTTGGCCCACTCATCTTTGCAGAATTGTCCTAATTCAGTTACATTAGAGGGTTTTCGAGCATGAACGGCCTTTTTAAGGTCATACCACAACATCTCAATATGATTCAGGTCAGGACTTTGGCTAGGCCACTCCAAAGTCTTCATTTTGTTTTTCTTCAGCCATTCGGTGGTGGACTTGCTGGTGTGTTTAGGATCATTGTCCTGCTGCAGAACCCAAGTTCGTTTCAGCTTGAGTACACGAACAGATGGTCGGACATTCAACTTCCGGATCTCTTGGTAGACAGCAGAATTCATAGTTCCTTTTATCACGGCAAGTCTTCCAGGTCCTGAAGCAGCAAAACAGCCCCAGACCATCACACTACCACCACCATATTTTACTGTTGGTATAATGTTCTTTTTATGAAATGCAGTGTTCCTTCTACGCCAGATATACTTGGACACACACCTTCCAAAGAGTTCCACTTTTGTCTCATCGGTCCACAGAATGTTGTCCCAAAAGTCTTGGGGATCATCAAGATGTGTTGTGGAGAAATTGAGACGAGCTTTGATGTTCTTTTTGCTCAGCAGTGGTTTTCTCCTTGGAACTCTGCCATGCAGGCCATTTTTGCCCAGTCTTTTCCTGATGGTGGAGGCATGAACGCTGACCTTAACTGAGGCAAGTGAGGCCTGCAGTTCTTTGGACGTTGTTGTGGGGTCTTTTGTGACCTCTTGGATGAGTTGTTGCTGCGCTCTTGGGGTAATTTTGGGCGGCCGGCCACTCCTGGGAAGGTTCACCACTGTTCCATGTCTTCGCCATTTGTGGATTATGGCTCTCACTGTGGTTCGCTGGATTCCCAAAGCTTTGGAAATGGCTTTATAACCCTTTCCAGACTGATAGGTCTCAATTACTTTCTTTCTCAATTGTTCCTGAATTTCTTTGGGTCTCGGCATGATGTGTAGCTTTTAAGGATCCTCTGGTGGACCTTACTGTGTCAAGCAGCTCCTATTTAAGTAATGCCTTGATTGTGAACAGGTGTGGCAATAATCAGGCCTGGGTGTGGCTAGAGAAATTGAACTCAGGTGTGGACAACCACAGTCATAACATGTTTTAACAAGGGGGGCAATCACTTTTTCACACAGGGCCATGATGGTTTGGATTTTTTTTCACCTTTAATAATAAACACCTTCATTTACAAATTGCATTTTGTGTTTACTTGTGTTGTCCTTGACTATTGTTTAAATTGGTTTGATGTTCCGAAACACTTAAGTGTGACAAACATGCAAAGGAACAGGAAATGAGGAAGGGGGCAAACACTTTTTCACACCACTGTATATATTAATATAATAGAAAGTTGATGTGTATGTGCATTAATCTAAAACGAAGTTGATGTCATAATGAACTGTGACGATGACATAATGAACGGTGATGATATAATGAAAAGAAAGTTGATTTGTATATGCATAAATCAAAAAAGAAATTTGATGTGTATATGTATTAATGAAAATGAAAGTTGAGGTATATGTGCATACATCAAAAAGAAAGTTGATGTGTATATGTATTACTCAAAACAAAAGTTGATGTGTATATGCATTAATATCAAAGAAAGTTGATGTCATAATGAATTGTGATGGTGACATAATGAATTGTGATGATCACATAATGAATGGTATTGATATATTGAAAAAGAAAATTGATGTGTATATGAATAAATATAAAAGAAAGTTGATATGTATATGCAGAAATCTAAAATGAAGTTGATGTGTATATGCATTAATAAAAAAGAAAGTTGATGTGTATATGCATTAACATAAAAGAAAGTTGATGTGTATATGCATTAATGAAAAAGAAAGTTGATGTGTATGTGCATTAATCTATCAAAAAAGTTGATGTCATAATGAATAGTGATGATGACATAATGAATGGTGATGATAAATCTAAAAGAAAGTTGATGTGTATTGCATTAATATAAAAGAAAGCTGATGTGTATATGCATTTTTTACAAAACAGCAATATTACGATACTGGAGGGAAAGCGCTTAAACTTCTGTCATATAGATTAAGGAAACAACAAGGAAACAAGGACAATTTTCAAAATTAAACACCCTGAAACAGGCCAAATCGAAATTAACCTGGAAAAAATACAACACTGTTTTGAGGAGTATTATCGGTCACTATATTCTCAACCACAATTAGGAAGTGCAGCGGATATTGACTTCTTTTTGTCTTCACTAAATCTACCTAAAGTCACAAATGATCAGAACGAGAAGCTAATCTCAAAAATTTCGGAGGAAGAAATTACATCCGCAATTAAGAGATTAAGAAATGGAAAAGCCCCCGGAGCAGATGGATTCAATCAGAGTGGTATAAACTCATGCAATATCATTTGGCTCTGACGTTAATGAAAGCATTTAACGGGGTGCTCGAAACGAAGACTATTCCTCCTTCATGGAGAGAAGATATTATTTCCATTATCCCCAAAGAAAATAAAGACAAACTTGTATGTGGTAATTATCGCCCTGTAAGCGTACTTAATATTGACTACAAATTATTTACTTCCATATTATGTAAACGTCTCGAGATAGTGTTACCTGAACTTATACACAAGGACCAGACAGGCTTTATTCGACAGAGGCAGACGCATGACAATATTAGGAAAGCACTTCTGATAATGAATCATGCCAGGCAATGCAAATTAGAAACTCTTATAATAAGTTTGGATGTCGAAAAAGCATTTGATTCAGTATGATGGACTTTTAATATAAAGTAATGGAGGCATTTCACTCTGACTTGATTGGGACTTTTTCCGCACTGTATAACAAACCTACTGCCAGAATAAAAATAAACGGAGACGTGTCTAAATCTGTTAAATTAGAAAGAGGAACCCGCCAGGGCTGTGGTGCATCACCTCTTCTCTTTCTCTATTTATTGAGCCCTTAGCGCAGTGGATTAGACAGACCACAGAAATTCAAGGGGTTTCTTTAAAATCGGGGCGAACAAGATTTTTTTCTTTTAATATCAAAAAGGCACATTTATCAGACAATAAACACAAATATTATATACAACATACATCCAAGATCAGACGAGAGCGGGCGCTTTCAGGGTGTTGTGGCCGTAAGCAAGTGAAAGGGGTGAAATCCAGCTATTTAAATGGAAGATTGCCGGTGATGCGTTCTTGATGTTGATGTGTTGCCATATACTTATCATTTCGAGATGAGGAAAAAAGGTGCTCCAATGTACAAGGACAGCCGGTTGTGAAACAATAATTTGTATAAACAAAAGGTACCAATGTTTCGTGTGCATGTCCGTGACATTTGAGCTTGATTGACCAATAGTGACCTGTAAGCCAAAAGGAACCTCTGATGTAATGTCAAGACCTGCGGACAAAAGTGCCATCCACTCAGGTTTCAAACATCTAAAAATCTTCTCACTCAATTCCCTCATTTGCTTGGGCCTACACGTCACGCCCCTGAGCCGAAGCCGGTGACACAACATATAAAAATCAAACACACCATTATCATCACACATATGTCCAACAGTTACACACTCATTCACATACAAAAGACGGCTTGTGATTCGCCGGCCATTATACAGAAAAAAAGGGCTGTTCAAGAAAGGGACATACAACACTTGTTCTTTGGTCACACATTGCAAAGACGTGAAAGGCTCGGCCTTGTTCCATGCCTCTATCAATTCCCTATAAAAAGCGGGCAAATGATGGAGGCTCGTCAACGCATGTATCGTCAAAAGGTTATAAATACTACAGTGTCCTACCGTCAACAAAACGCTTTCAAAATTTGATTTCCACGCTGCTTTACATTCTGGATACAAAAACCTACCAACAAGTTTGACCCGTAATGCATCCCTCTTGATTCCACATCCATTAAGTTTAGGCCCCCCATCTTGACATCATTAATTAAAACCGTATGTCGAACGCGGGCGGCTTTGGACTTCCGCTGAAAATGTTAACCATATCAGTTAATTTTTTCAACACTGCAGACGGCAAATCGCACGTCTCCAGTAGGCTACATGAGTGACCAGAGACTAAAATAGAGAAATCAATACCACAACCTTCCCTTTCAATAATAAACCCCTCATCCTCCATAAATTTACCACCTTCATCATTCTGTCCAATTTATAATCCCATGTACGCATAGTCGCATTATTCTCATCCGTGGAGAGGAACACCTATGAGTTGAAATTATTTTTGGTGGGCTTTGCTGTTTGGCTAAGCCTTTTATACTTGTGAAAAACAAATGTGCTCTCCAAAAGGAAACTCAGATTCTTAAACGTAGCCAAAATGTGACAGCATGGGAATATTGCACGTTGGCAAAAGCTTGACTCCATTCAATCTTTTATTGCAGCGTTGCTGGGAACGGTGCACCCATCTTCTGTCTTGTGAAAAAACAATTAACGATGCACGTGGAGCTGCCCGTTGCCCAAACTGTCAGTGGACCTGAAGAGACGTGGCTGGCAGATTTTACCGCCAGAAGTTGTCGCAAAAACTGAATGATCTGGGTTCCTGGTATCAAAACGTTGTTATAATACTTGACAAGATGAAGCCATACAAAAGTGTAGCAAGATTTGCACTATTGATTGGCAGAAAAACAGCAAGGACAAAATATTGGCCCTGTGACAATGTGGGAATAGGTGAGGCCTTGGATTTGGAAAGCGGCACACCAAGTGAGAATTACCGCGAGGGTTGGGACTGGGAAGACTGGCGTTTTCGGCTGCTCTCGAGAGTGGGCTGCACTTACTCTGGTTTCTCTTCATAACGCACAAGTCTTTCGCCTTTTACTAAAGACTTCCGTGGAGAGGAACACCTATGAGTTGAAATTATTTTTGGTGGGCTTTGCTGTTTGGCTAAGCCTTTTGTACTTGTGAAAAACAAATATGCTCTCCAAAAGGAAACTCAGATTCTTAAACGTAGCCAAAATGTGACAGCATAGGAATATTGCACGTTGGTAGGAGCTTGACCAATTGGGAAAACAAAAATTGCCGTCTTTAACTAAAACTTTTTGTGCTTCCCCACGAAGCGCTTGGACTGGGTGCTAAGCAGCAGCTGTTATGTCCATTTAAAATTACTGGACCGTGACAACTGAGAACCGTCCGGGGAGGTCGCATCTGACAGCATAGAGGTGGTGGTCATCGCTTCTCGGCCTTTTGGCTAAGATCAAGTGTAGTATCTGTTCTTATCAGTTTAATATCTGATATGTCCTCTATCAGGGGACAACATATTAAATGGATTTTTAGCAATGGGAGTTGAAAAAGGGGCTTGCTCCATTCACTCCACGCATCGACCCGGTACTGCAGCATCGCTGGGAACGGTGCACCCATCTTCTGTCTTGTGGAAAAACAATTAACGATGCACGTGGAGCTGCCCGTTGCCCAAACTGTCAATGGACCTGAAGAGACATGGCTGGCAGATTTTACCGTCAGAAGTTGTTTTAAAAACTGAATGATCTGGGTTCCTGGTATCAAAACGTTGTTATAATACTTGACAAGATAAAGCCATACAAAAGTGTAGCAAGATTTGCACTATTGATTGGTAAAAAAAACAGTAAGGACAAAATATTGGCCCTGTGACAATGTGGGAATAGGTGAGGCCTTGGATTTGGAAAGCGGCACACCAAGTGAGAATTACCGCGAGGGTTGGGACTGGGAAGTAGTAATATACTGGGAACTGCTAAGTAGCAGCTGTTATGTCATTTTAATGAAAAAGAAAGTTGATGTGTTTATGCATAAATAAAAAAGAAAGTTGATGTGTTTATGCATTTATTAAAAAAAAAGTTGATGTCATAATGAATAGTGATGATGACATAATGAATGGTGATGATAAATCAAAAAGAAAGTTGATGTGTATCTGCATTAATATAAAAGAAAGTTGATGTGTATATGCATTAATCAAAAAGAAAGTTGATGTGTATGTGCATTAATATAAAAGAAAGTTGATGTGTATATGCATTAATCTATAAAAAAGGGTGATGTCATAATGAATAGTGATGATGACATAATGAATGTGTATATGCATTAATCAAAAAGAAATTTGATGTGTATATGCAGAAATCTAAAAAAAACCTTGATGCGTGTATGCATTAATCTAAAAGAAAGTTGATGTGTATGTGCATTAATATAAAAGAAAGTTGATGTGTATATGCGTACATCTAAAAGAAAGTTGATGTGTATACAGTGGTATGAAAAAGTGTTTGCCCCCTTCCTCATTTCCTGTTCCTTTGCATGTTTGTCACACTTAAGTGTTTCGGAACATCAAACCAATTTAAACAATAGTCAAGGACAACACAAGTAAACACAAAATGCAATTTGTAAATGAAGGTGTTTATTATTAAAGGTGAAAAAAATCCAAACCATCATGGCCCTGTGTGAAAAAGTGATTGCCCCCTAAACCTAATAACTGGTTGGGCCACCCTTAGCAGCAACAACTGCAACCAAGCGTTTGCGATAACGTGCAATGAGGCTTTTCCAGCGTCCTGGAGGAATTTTGGCCCACTCATCTTTGCAGAATTGTCCTAATTCAGTTACATTAGAGGGTTTTCGAGCATGAACGGCCTTTTTAAGGTCATACCACAACATCTCAATAGGATTCAGGTCAGGACTTTGGCTAGGCCACTCCAAAGTCTTCATTTTGTTTTTCTTCAGCCATTCGGTGGTGGACTTGCTGGTGTGTTTAGGATCATTGTCCTGCTGCAGAACCCAAGTTCGTTTCAGCTTGAGTACACGAACAGATGGTCGGACATTCTCCTTCAGGATCTCTTGGTAGACAGCAGAATTCATAGTTCCTTTTATCACGGTAAGTCTTCCAGGTCCTGAAGCAGCAAAACAGCCCCAGACCATCACACTACCACCACCATATTTTACTGTTGGTATAATGTTCTTTTATGAAATGCAGTGTTCCTTCTACGCCAGATATACTTGGACACACCTTCCAAAGAGTTCCACTTTTGTCTCATCGGTCCACAGAATGTTGTCCCAAAAGTCTTGGGGATCATCAAGATGTGTTGTGGAGAAATTGAGACGAGCTTTGATGTTCTTTTTGCTCAGCAGTGGTTTTCTCCTTGGAACTCTGCCATGCAGGGCCATTTTTGCCCAGTCTTTTCCTGATGGTGGAGGCATGAACGCTGACTTTAACTGAGGCAAGTGAGGCCTGCAGTTCTTTGGACGTTGTTGTGGGGTCTTTTGTGACCTCTTGGATGAGTCGTTGCTGCGCTCTTGGGGTAATTTTGGGCGGCCGGCCACTCCTGGGAAGGTTCACCACTGTTCCATGTCTTCGCCATTTGTGGATAATGGCTCTCACTGTGGTTCGCTGGATTCCCAAAGCTTTGGAAATGGCTTTATAACCCTTTCCAGACTGATAGATCTCAATTACTTTCTTTCTCAATTGTTCCTGAATTTCTTTGGGTCTCGGCATGATGTGTAGCTTTTAAGGATCCTCTGGTGGACCTTACTGTGTCAAGCAGCTCCTATTTAAGTAATGCCTTGATTGTGAACAGGTGTGGCAATAATCAGGCCTGGGTGTGGCTAGAGAAATTGAACTCAGGTGTGGACAACCACAGTCATAACATGTTTTAACAAGGGGGGCAATCACTTTTTCACACAGGGCCATGATGGTTTGGATTTTTTTTCACCTTTAATAATAAACACCTTCATTTACAAATTGCATTTTGTGTTTACTTGTGTTGTCCTTGACTATTGTTTAAATTGGTTTGATGTTCCGAAACACTTAAGTGTGACAAACATGCAAAGGAACAGGAAATGAGGAAGGGGGCAAACACTTTTTCACACCACTGTATATATTAATATAATAGAAAGTTGATGTGTATGTGCATTAATCTAAAACGAAGTTGATGTCATAATGAACTGTGACGATGACATAATGAACGGTGATGATATAATGAAAAGAAAGTTGATTTGGATATGCATAAATCAAAAAAGAAATTTGATGTGTATATGTATTAATGAAAATGAAAGTTGAGGTATATATGCATACATCAAAAAGAAAGTTGATGTGTATATGTATACTCAAAACAAAAGTTGATGTGTATATGCATTAATATCAAAGAAAGTTGATGTCATAATGAATTGTGATGGTGACATAATGAATTGTGATGATCACATAATGAATGGTATTGATATATTGAAAAGAAAATTGATGTGTATATGAATAAATATAAAAGAAAGTTGATATGTATATGCAGAAATCTAAAATGAAGTTGATGTGTATATGCATTAATAAAAAGAAAGTTGATGTGTATAAGCATTAATAAAAAAGAAATTAGATGTGTATATGCATTAACATAAAAGAAAGTTGATGTGTATATGCATTAATGAAAAAGAAAGTTGATGTGTATGTGCATTAATCTATCAAAAAAGTTGATGTCATAATGAATAGTGATGATGACATAATGAATGGTGATGATAAATCTAAAAGAAAGTTGATGTGTATTGCATTAATATAAAAGAAAGCTGATGTGTACATTTTTAATTAAAAGAATTTTGATCTGTATATGCATTAATATAAAATAAAGTTGATGTGTATATGCATTATTCTAAAAGAAAGTTGATGTGTTTATGCATTAATCAAAAAGAAATTTGATGTGTATATGCATTAATATCAAAGATAGTTGATGTGTACATGCATTAATATCAAAGAATGTTGATGTGTATGTGGATTAATATCAATGAAAGTTGATGTGTATATGCATAAATCAAAAAGAAAGTTGATGTGTATATGCATTAATCTATCAAAAAAGTTGATGTCATAATGAATAGTGATGATAAATCTAAAAGAAAGTTGATGTGTATATGCATTAATAAAAAGAAAGTTGATGTGTATATGCATTAATCTAAAAGAAAGTTGATGTCATAATGAATAGTGATGATGATATAATGAATGTGTAGATGCATCAATCACAAAGAAATTTGATGTGTATATTTATTAATTAAAAGAATGTTGATCTGTATATGCATTAATATCAAAGAATGTCGATGTGTATGTGGATTAATATCAATGAAAGTTGATGTGTATGTGCAATAATAAAAAGAAAGTTGATGTGTATTTGCATTAATCAAAAATAAAGTTGATGTGAATATGCATTTATCAAAAAGAAAGTTGATGTCATAATGAATAGTGATGACGACATAATGAATGGTGATGATAAATCAAAAAGAAAGTTGATG
This sequence comes from Etheostoma spectabile, assembly GCF_008692095.1. Lineage (NCBI taxonomy): Eukaryota > Metazoa > Chordata > Actinopteri > Perciformes > Percidae > Etheostoma > Etheostoma spectabile. The sequence continues at coordinate 95,703 of NW_022602819.1, read as the reverse complement.
TGTATATGCATTAATATAAAAGAAAGTTGATGTGTATATGCATTAATATAAAAGAAAGTTGATGTGTATATGCATTAATATAAAAGAAAGTTGATGTGTATATGCATTAATATAAAAGAAAGTTGATGTGTATATGCATTAATATAAAAGAAAGTTGATGTGTATATGCATTAATATAAAAGAAAGTTGACGTGTATATGCTGTTGTGAAATGTTTAGTTTAAAACGGAAAAGGAAATGTTAAATATAGTTTATAGCTGATACTTGAAAAGGTACACAACTTTATTTGTTTTATACTGAAGAACATCACAGAAAATGCATTTATTTTGAAGTAGCCTTCACGGAAGTTGTGTGTGTATTCTTGCTAGTTTTTGCAGATGAACGTGAGATGCTAGACGTAATCCGTGTCCGCCAGGCCTAAACTGTTCTTTTCTTGTATAAACTGCAGCGTAGAGAACAATAAATGTTCTTAGTAAAAGACAAGCGTTTTCGGTCGTCATTCGAAGCCATTCCACTACATTCTGTTAGACGTGCTAATCAAGTTCAGGCTCCACCAGATAGCCTTTACTGCAGACATTACTAAGGCATTCTTGCAGATAGCTCTAACAGAAAGGGACAAAGATGCTGTGAGGTTTTTGTGGCTGCATGGACCTCCAACCAGTGACTGTAAAAATGAGCTGCGCATCATGAGGATGAATAGAGTGGTATTTGGTGTGTCACCCAGCCCATTCCTGCTAGCGGCAACCATAAGACAACATATCAAGCAATATGAAACTGAGCAACCTACAGCTGTGAAGGCACTTAATGAGTATCTCTATGTAGATGATTTCATCTCCAGCTCAGACAGTGTGGAAAAGGCCTTTTCAGTCACCACAACAGCAAAGGAGATTCTGTCCCATGCCAGCATGAATTGGTGCAAATGGGTAACAAACTCACCAGAACTGAGGGCTAAGTGGACAGAAAGTGGACTAGAGCCCACACCAGAAACCGGCACTTGTGGAAATGTACTGAAGGTGTTAGGATTAGTCTGGAGATCTGAAAATTATAACTTTGTGTTTGATCTGAAAGGACTGCTGGACATCTTAAAGGGAAAGGAAAACACAAAGAGAAGTGTATTAAAGACATCAGCTCGCATCTTTGACCCCATCGGGTTTCTCACCCCATTTACCATACGGGTAAAATGCCTTTTTCAAGGACTATGGGAAAGGGGAATTGATTGGGATGAACAGTTGCCCCCAGACCTGGCTGAAAAATGGGATCAGTGGTGTGCAGAGCTGCCGCAGCTCCACTTGGTTACAATTCCAAGATGGTACCAAGTTAAATACAGCCAAACTCACCGACATCCAAGTTGCATGTCTACTGTGATGTCAGCGAAAAGGCATACAGTGCAGTTGCCTATCTGCAAGGAGAGAACGAGGAAGGACAAGTTATCACCAGTTTTGTGGAATCAAAGTCAAAGGTGGCCCCACTAAAGAAAATGACCTTGCCACGCTTGGAGCTCATGGGTGCCCTGATTGGAGCAAGATTAGGGAACAACCTTCTCAAGCCATTGAACATGGAAAGAAATCAGCTTAATATGTGGACTGATTCCATGATTGTATTTAGATAGATAGATAGATAGATAGATAGATATTTATTGATCCCAAAAAAATGGGAAATTACAGTGTTACAGCAGCACACAAAATATACATACATACAATATACATGAAATGATACGTAGCACAGCACATAGGTGGAAGCCATTTGTGGCAAACAGAGTGACTGAAATTCAAGGTCTCAGTAATCCAGAACTTTGGTCCCACTGTAGTGGCAAAACTAATCCTGCTGACTTACCCATGAGAGGCCAGAGTGTTGAGAATCTCATCCAAGAGCAGCTGTGGTGGAAGGGACCCACTTCCCTGTCATCGGCTGATGAAGCAAAGAACATTGATGAGGAAGGTGGCTTAGATGAAGTTACACTGAGCTTAGGTCTAAGTTTCAGGTTGTAGTGCAGCTTACCAGCACTGAAGAAGCAGAGCCACTATTAGACCTAGAGAAGTACAGCAGGTTAAAACAGTGTCTAGAATAACTGCATGGGTGAAAAGGTTTTAGCTAATGCACGTTCTGGTCAAAGGATTCAGGGTGAACTCACTTCTGAGGAGCTTACTGCAGCAGAAGTGTATTGGGTGAAAGTGACACAAGGGCATAGTTTTAGCCAGGAAATCTGTCAACTTAAAGAGGGACAAAACCTGAGAAGAGATTCAAAAATCAAAGACCTGAAACCTTTTTTGGATGAAAATGGTCTCATTTGTGTGGGAGGCAGGTTGCAGCATTCTAATATTAGTTACAGGGAACAACACCCATGGGTACTGCCTACAAAGCACAGATACTCTGAGTTAACAGTTCAGTCCTGTCATGAGAGAGTGATGCATTCTGGTGTCAGAGATACTCTAGTGAAAATGAGGGAGAGATTCTGGGTTTTAAGGGGTAGACAGCTAGTCAAGCGGGTGGTGTTACATTGTAACATGTAACACCACCTAACTAAACAACTAAAGTGAGACCAGCCCAGCAAGTTACAGCTCCGTTACCCAGAGATAGAGTCACAGAGTCCCCACCATTTGAAGTTACTGGGGTAGATTTTGCAGGACCCTTGTATGTCAGATCAAGTGGTCAGCCTAAGAAGGCATACATCACACTTTTCACTTGTGCTGTGACTAGAGCAGTACATCTAGAGTTAGTTTCAGATCAGACTACTGAAAGTTTTCTTTTAGCTTTAAAGAGATTTATTGCAAGACGAGGACTATGTAAAGTTATTTACACAGACAATGCTAAGACATTCAAGAGAGCAGAACAAGACCTAAAACAACTATGGAGGTCATTTAAGGAATCAGAGCTTACAGAGTTGTTTACTGAGAAAGGGATCACCTGGAAGTATATTGCCGAGCGAGCTGCTTGGTGGGGCGGCTTCTGGGAGAGGCTTGTAAGATCTGTAAACACATGTCTAAAGAGGGTCCTGGGGAGGGCTTCACTAAACTTTGACGAGCTGACAACCATGCTTGCAGAGGTGGAGGCTGTGCTGAATTCCATGCCTCTTTCTTATGTGGACAGTGATGCATCAGAACCCCAGCCACTCACACCTTCTCATTTTCTAGTTGGGAAAGGCTGACTTCCTTACCACCAAAGACTATGTTTCCTCCATCTCAAGCAATCAATGTGAGTCGAGAAGACATGTGTAAGAGATGGAGATACCGACAGAGACTAATAACCAGCTTTTGGAACAGCTGGAGAAAGGACTACTTGCTGAAATTGAAATCAGCTCACAAGTGTGACATACCCACACCCACTTTGCTAAAGGTGGGAGACGTCATATTGATCGAAGAGGATAACGCCCCCAGGCAGACCTGGAAAATGGGCAGGATAACAGAGCTATTTTCAGGAAGAGATGGACTTGTTCGTTCCTGCACTGTTCGTACTACTACAGGAAGTTTGTTAAAGAGACCTGTTCTGTTGATTTACCCTTTAGAGATTAATTAGGTGATAGGCTGAATAGTAATGAACAACAGTTCATTGGGCGGGAGGATGTTGTGAAATGTTTGTTTAAAGCAAAGGAATGTGTGGTGTTTAGTTTAAAACGGAAAAGGAAATGTTAAATTATAGTTAATAGCTGATACTTGAAAAGGTACACAACTTTATTTGTTTTATACTGAAGACTGTCACAGGAAATGCTTTTATTTTGAAGTAGCCTTCACGGAAGTTGTGTGTCAATTCTTGCTAGTATTTGCAGATGAACGTGAGCTGCTAGATATGATCCGTGTCCGCCAGGCCTAAACTGTTCTTTTCTTGTGCAAACTGCAGCATAGAGAACAATAAATGTTATTAGTAAAAGACAAGCGTTTTCGGTCTTCATTCGAAGCCATTCCACTACAACATATACAGTTCTGGAGACGTAACAAAAAAGTAACCTTGACCTTTGACCTCCAAAATCAAAATCAGTTCATCCGCGACTCCAAGTGGTTGTGTATGCCAAATTTAACATTGAACATTTAAACCTCCAAAATCTCATCAATTGATCTGCAAGTTCATGTAAAAAAGTTTGCCCAATTTAAAGAAAGTCCCTCCCTGGGGTCCTGTGTTATCACATTCACAAGAATGTGAAGTGCGTACGTATGTAGAGATGGACAGACGACCCAAAAGCATAATACTAGGATACTAGTAATAGTAATACTAGGAACTAGGAACAACTGGTGCTGAGACATAACAAGAGACAAAAAAAAGAGGTGGGGGAGACGGAGATAAGCCCTGACAGAGTAGAGAACTACAGACAAAAGACGTGAAATAGTGCCAAGTGTGACCAGAAGAATTGGAAAAAAACTAGAACTATGAAGGACAAACCTTTCTTAAGCAACATGTCACCCAGAGGCTTTCCCCCTCGGAAACACCAAGGCTAACACAAGTGGCCAATAGTTTACTTCAACATTTTTCCCGGGTAGGGGTCCCCACAGAAATCTTAACCAATCAGAAAACTAAATGAACATTGAAGGAGGTATACTCCCTGTTAGGGATCCGGGCATTACCCTACATAGTTTGTGGCTTCATGAACAATATTGTATTATCTCATAGGTACTGGAAGCCACACGTTTCCAACAATGCATCTCTCAATGCCCAGATGTGTGACAAGATTTACATTGAGCGTTGTATTGTCCAGCAGAAAGGCAACAGATGTGTTACTTTTTGACTAGATTTGTACCATAGCAGTGCAAGCATTTTGCCAAGGCTCAATTTCCAGCCACCGCCATGTTTTGAAACCATATACAACATAAATATTACACATTTCACCCAGGTTTCTTCTCTTATTTGATGATTTAAGAAAAAGTAAAAAAAACTCCAGAAATGATCAGGGGATGTAGCTCAGTGGTAGAGCGCATGCTTTGCATGTATGAGGCCCCGGGTTCAATCCCCGGCATCTCCAACAAGTGTTATTGTTTGGTCTGAAGAAGAGTTACAAAAGCTCTTATTCTGAAAGAGAAAAGTATTAAAAGGCAATTTCCTTGTGTTCATGGTAACTAATGCAAAAATCAGTCTAAATGACCACATGTTTTGCAAGATTTGCAGTGAACAGTCCATTGCCCAGTGATGGTGGTATAGTTGTCAGCATAGCTACCTTCCAAGCAGTTGATCGGTGTTGGATTCCCAGCCATTGCAGTAGCTTTCTTTTAGTGATTAACTATGATTTATACAATAGCAGTGCAAGCATTTTGCCATGGTTTGATTTCTAGCCACCACCAGGTTTTAGAATAGAATAGAATGCCTTTATTGTCATTATACACAAGTACACGGTACTTGTGCAACGAGATTAAAGCAATCCCTTTGCAGCGTTGACACAAAAAATATATGAATATAACAGTATAAAATATCAAAAATATAAAGTCAAAGATATAAAGTGTAGTGACTGTCAAGTATACATATAAATCAGCTTGAATAAACATAGATAAGTGTTAACACTCAATAAATAATATTGCACAGTGATGGAATGAAATGATTAAGTACTAATATTAAGTAAATACATATTGCACAGTAATGGAAAGGTTAATGTATTAAATATTGCATTGTATGAAATGAAATTGCACAGATTCCAGTGTCCTATGAGGTATTATATAACAGTAACAGTATAACAATAATATTGCACAGTCGGACGGAATGAAGAAGACAGTCGGGGGGGGGGGGGGGGGTTGTGGAGTGGAGTCAGTGCATATGTGAGTTCAGGGGCTAGTTCAGGGTCGTTATGGCCTTCGGGAAGAAACTGTTCTTGAGTCTGTTGGTCCGTGCTCTGATGCACCTGTAGCGCCTTCCTGAGGGCAACAGGTCAAACAGATCAGAGCCGGGGTGGGAGCTGTCCTTTATGATGTTCTCTGCTCTGCTGAGGCAGCGGGAGGTGTAGATGTCCGTCAGGGAGGGGAGAGGGCAGCCGGTGATCTTCTGTGCTGACCTTACAACCCTCTGCAGCCTCTCCCTGTCTGCCACGGTGCAGCTGCCGTACCATACTGTGATACAGTAGGTCAGCAGGCTCTCGATGGATGAGTGGTAGAAGGTCAGCAGCAAGTTGGAGTCCAGGTCGTACTTCCTGAGGACCTTCAGGAAGTGTAGTCGCTGCTGGGCCTTCTTGATGACCGCTGTGATGTTGGCTGACCAGGAGATGTCAGCTGAGATGAGGACACCAAGAAACCGGAAGGTGTGGACCCTCTCCACACACTCGCCGTTGATGTACAGGGGGGCTAGGTCGGTGCTCTTCTTCCTGAAGTCAACGATGATCTCCTTGGTTTTCTTGGTGTTCAGAGACAGGTTGTTCTCCGAACACCAAGCTGCCAAGTTCAGGACTTCCTCTCTGTAGGCTGCCTCGTCTCCCTTTGAGATGAGTCCGACCACTGTGGTGTCGTCAGCAAACTTGACGATGAGGTTGTTGTTGTGGGTCGGACTGCAGTCGTGGGTGTAGAGGCAGTACAGTTTGAAGCCATATAAAATATTAACGTTACATATTCCACCCAGGTTTCTTCTCTTATTCAGTGATCTCACAAAAAAGTCCAAAAAATCTGAAAATCATTAGGGGCTGGAGCTCAGTGATAGAGCACATTTTGAGTCTCAAACAATCCAGATGTGTTACAAGATTTTCAGTGTATATTGTGCTGTCAAGCGATGGTGGTATAGCGGTGAGCATAGCTGCCTTCCAAGCAGTTGACCTGGGTTCGATTCCCAGCCATTCTTGTGTGGTTGCTTGCTTTATTTGTGAAGATTAGCCAGAAAGGTTACTCGCCCAACACAATTTGGTAAAATATTACATCTCTGTTATGGTCCAACTAAGGGAGCATATCAATCAATTAAGCTGCCTCCATGAGTATCCACAGACACAGGCAGCGCACTACGATTTGAAAATTGCCCGTGTCTGGTAACTGCTTGCAACCAATTAAAAAGTTTATGAACATTTGTGCAAACAGGTATACTTCTAGGCTTTTTCAGGTTGTTGTGGCCGAGTGGTTAAGGCGATGGACTAGAAATCCATTGGGGTCTCCCCGCGCAGGTTCGAATCCTGCCGACAACGAGAGGCATTCTTTAAGAGTGGTAGCAAACCAATGACACATCATAGTATACCAAATCACTGATGTGCATTCATTAACAATGATGTGTTATCTGTAAGCCACCAGTAAGACGTTAAAATCACACAGTCAGCGCCCAAAGTGCCTTGGCCAGTAAAGTTCATGTTTATTTCACCTCTGACCTCAGTCAGCATCACATGCACCTGAAACTCCACCCAACAGTGATGTCACAGGGTCCTGGTGTACACCTGGGCCACGTTCAGCCCCAACAACAAGGTTTAAAAGCATTAAAAAATGGGTCCAATCCATTTCACTTTAGATATTTATTGCCCATCAGCACGCCACAATTGGGCAAAATTATATAATGCTTGTTAAGCACTATAGCAAAAACAAATAACAAATATATACACTCTTTGTAGTGCAGATAACATAAATATTAACTGATAATGAGGCACTGTTGGGATTTGGACCCAGGATCTCCTGTTTACAAGACAGGTGCTTTAACCACTAAGCTAGAGCGCCTCCTACAGGATTGCCTGTCATGCAAGATTACAATGAGCTAGTGACAAGGGTTCCAACCATCCATCTTTGTCAAGCAGCTCCAGAGAGAGCTATAGAGAGAGAGTCTTCCGCTGAAGGCTCTACCACGTGACTGTGTTTCACCAATCAAACGTCGTTGTGCAGTCACGTGACCATACTCGATCTCAGCATACTCAATCTTTACTTTATTCAAGAAACTCATGCTTCAGAAGCAGACGCGTCATTTTGGAGGAGTCAATGGGGAAGAGATGCGTAGTTTTAGGTAATAGGTCGGCAGGGGTCGCTATACTGCAGGGAAAGTTCAAGGAACCATCCTCTGCTATAGGATTTAGTAGAGAATAGTTTTGATCCATTGGCCTCTGGGTTTTGGGCCCAGCACGCTTCCGCTGTGCTATTCTGCTCTGCTGTTTGCACTTAGGGGTAACATGTAACATGTAAAGCAGGAGCTCTACCACTGAGCTACATACCCTGAAGATTTTCAGATTTGTTGACTTTTTTCTGAGATAGACTTAGACTTATCTTTATTAATCCTTTTGGGATGACTTACCGCAAAGAAATTGAAATATTACAGAATAAAAGAAGAAAACTGGGTAAAACATGTAATGTTAATGTTGTATATGGCTTCAACCTGTAAATGCAACTGTGGTGGCTTGAAATCAAACCTGGTTAAAATGATTGCACTGCTATGGTATAAATCATAATCAAAAAGTAACACACCTGCTGCCTTTCTGCTGGACAATACAACGCTCATTGCAAATCTTGTACACATCTGGGCATTGAGACTGAAAATAAATGCTAAGAGATGCATTGGTGGAGATGGGTTGCTTCCAGTACCTATGAGATAATACAAAAAGCAGAGCTACACCTGTTTGGACAAATGTTCATAATCTTTTCAATTAGTTAGTAGTAGTTACCAGACACGGGCAAAGAACAAATTGTAGTGCTCTGCCTGTTCCTGTATATCCTCGTGGAGGCAGCTTAATTGGTTGATATGCTCTCTTATTTGTACCATAACAGAGATCTAATATTTTTATCAAATCGGGTTGGGCAAGTAACCTTTCTGGCTACTTCTTGATAAATAAAGCAAGTAACCACACAATGAAAACTACTGCGATGGCTGGGAATTGAACCCATGTCAACTGCTTGGAAGGCAGCTATGCTCACCACTATACCATCACTAGACAACGCATTTGATGTCCTTAAAGGTTGGATTTTTCCTTTTTATTAAATTAAGGCAATAAGCTCAATTTCCAAAAGATGATTTTTTAAATTTCTCTTTTTGGTCAACTTCAGCATGGGTTCCTAATCGCATGCATACCACTGTATGCATGTATACCTGCATGTAAAATTAGCCGCATTGACACAAAAAAAGAATTTTACAGCAGAAAGCACAATTTTAAGGACACACAGCAGACCTACAATGAAATTGTATTTGCACTGCTTTGAAAATAGTAAGAACCTTCTTCATCACAAACCTGATGGTGCAGTACTTGATCCACATGGATCCACTTGCTGTCCCTCTGGCTGTTCCTCCCTCTGTCCCATTTATGTTTTCTTCCTCCTCACTCTCTTCTTCATCCTCCTCACCCTCTTCTTCATCTTCCTCACCCTCTGGAATATCCCTCTCTGTGTCAGAGCCCTCCCTTTCATCACACGCCCTCTCTCCAAACTCCCCCAAACTCCTCTGGCTCTCCCTCTTCCTGCTCTTCACTCCCTTAATTTGTTTCTCTCTCTGCTGTTTTTGTCACTTTTTGTTTAATAGGGCGCTATATCACTTCCTCGTTTCATGATAAATATTAAAAGAAGATAAAACGTAGGAGTATGCATTACATTTCCCTCCCTACTCAACACGGACATAAAGCCTGTCGATTACTTTACACAACTGTAGCTATTTGTTATCGCAATGCAACAGCAAAGACGGATGAAGTTACGTGTTAACATCCAGAGATGCCAAAAGTACTCACTTCCCCTACTCAAGTAGAAGTAGAGAGAATTGTGTTAATAAATACTCTGGTAAAAGTATAAGTACTGATTTAACTTCTTAACTCAAGTAAAAAAGTAACAAAGTAAAGGCTTAGCAATTTACTTAAAATATAAAAGTAAAAGTAGCCTTATGAATGACAAAGCTCCGTGGACCAGACACATGTTACTAGAGAGCACGCTGAGAAACTACAGTGGACATGGAGAAAGGACTCTTTGTTCTTTATTCTTTATATGCCATTGGCTACATTGTAAAATGGCTGTCTGCCAATAGGCCTAAAACATATATAAACATATAGCCTATTTATTGTGACAGAGACTGGGACTCCAGGTTATTAAGATTCTCACGCAAGTATCAAGATATGAATTCAGTTGTGATTTTGTGAGAATTCCGTGAATATTGCCATTCAATTAGATTCATTTTGGTATTGATGATGCAAAAATAATAACTAACTCCAGTGAAATTATTTAAAATTTATTGAGGACTAGATTAGGACTGGATTTAAAGCTGATTCTGGTTTCCAATTTGGCCCCAGGTGTGTCTGTTAAAACACAGACGGATACAACTTCTCTCTGTTGATGCTTTATTACAATCAAGCATCAGGATAAACATGGGGGGGGGGTAGCTCTGCTATGGCTATGTGTGTGGTAATAAAATAAATAAATAACAAGGAATCATATATGCTAGTAAATAATAACAATGAACCCACTATTAATTACATTATCTTAATGAGCAAGGACATTTAACAATCGCCATTATATCGAATCAACAGCCAGGTGTAACCTAGGTAACAGGAGAAGAACACAGACAAGCTAACTTTTAAATGTACCAGAACTACAGACCAATACAACAACAGGCTTAAATGAACTGACATCATCAGTTATATGACTTACAGTTCTCAAAGACACACACATTCTCAGCTGATTATCCTCCGGACAGCTAGTCTCTTCTTTTTTTTTCTTTCACTTTTTTCTCCGTGTGGCGTGAGCGCCCGCTCGTGATGTGAGGCGGGTGTCCGCGCTATTCTCCGACATGGACTCACAATTACACCTGATAGACAACCTTTAGTACAAAACTAAAGTAACAAGCCAATTTTGTAAAATGTAAGGAGTAGAAAGTACCGATATTTGAGTAGAGTAGAGTCGCCCAAAAAATAAATAGTAAAGTAAAAACACCTGAAAATTCAACTGGAGTATAATGTAGTATTTGTGTTTTTTTACTTCCTATCTCTGATGACCGTAAAGATTAATATTTACATGGTTTGCAGAACTGTACCTTCTAATAGAGGTAAGGCCACTTGGGTTATCTTTGGGCTGCTCTATAATCTCCTGCAGAAGGATAAATCCCAGAGTTGGCTCACTCCAGATTATTTAAGCATCAAACGTCCCTGGGTGGACTTGAACCACCATCCTTTCGGTTAACAGCCGACTGCGCTGACCTATTGCGCCACAGAGACTGCGCCTGTCTGATGTTTTATGAATGGGAACTCGATCTTTAAGCCACAAGCATTTGCTTTATGGCTTTTTGAGGTTGAGCTGCACATGTATGCTTATCAGGCTATTTTCCTGTTACTCAGAAATTGTGGAAGCTGACTCATGCGGAAATGTAGAAGCTGGACGTGGGTTGTATTGTTCTTACATGTCAATTGGAATCTGACTTTGAATTCAAATATTTGGCATCCAAGAAAATTCTGGAACTGATGATGTATCAGTCGTTTTGCTGGTGGTTTCTTGGTCACAGCAACAAGCTTGATGATTGACTTACAGTTGCACACCACGTATCACTAAACTGTTGGGTGGAGCCTTCTGTATGTATTTGCTTGTATTACATAAAGTGACCTGCATACCAATGACTGCAAAGATTAATATGTACATTGTTGTACCTTCTGTACCTACCTACTGTACCTTCTGATATAAGGCCACTTGGGTTATTTTTGAGCTCATAGATCCTAGAGTTGGCTAACTCCAGGTTATTTAAGCAACTATCGTCTCTGGGTGGACTTGAACCACCATCCTTTCAATTAACAGCCAACTGCGCTGACCTATTGCGCCACAGAGACTTCTCGTGGTTGATGTTTTAAGAGCGCCAACTTGATCTTTAAGCCACAAGCATTTGCTTTATGGCCTTTTGAGGTCGTGCTGCACATGTATGCTTATCAGGCTATTTTCCTGTTACTCAGAAATTGGAGAAGCTGCCTCTATGGTCTTCTGCAGAAGGATAAATCCCAGAGTTGGATCACTCCAGGGAGCTCGATCTTTAAGCCACAAGCATTTGCTTTATGTGAGCTTTGCTAACTGTGAGAAACTGTCACAAACGCAGATGCGAGGTGATGCAGCGGCGTCTAGAAGCTGAGGAGACAGGCAGCTTGATTGATTGTTATGTTCCCTTATTTGTGCGATATAACAGAGATCTAATGTTTTATCAAACCTGGTTGGGAGAGTAACCTTTCTGGTTACTTCTTGACAAATAAAGCAAGTAACGTCACTCAAAGAAAGTTACTGGCTGGGAACCAAAGCCATATCAACTGCAACACATCTGGGCATTGACAATGAAAATAAATGCTCAGAGATGCATCAGTGGCTTCCAGTAACTATTTGATATTATAGTATTGTCCATGAAGGCACATCTGCCATAATGAGATGTGTGACCACAATTAAAGAGCACGTCTCATTGTTGGCAGGATTCAAACCTGTCCATCAAAGTCCATCGCCTTAACCACTCGGCCACAACAACCTGAAAAACAGTGTAATACTGATTTGCACTAATATTTACACTGACTCACGAAAAAAACACGAGTAAAATTAAAAAACACTGCATAAACTTTGCTTCCGTGTGTTTATTTAAATATGGGTACACTTTACTTTACTGCAAATTAAACTGAGATGTGTCAATCTCCACCTCTGAAAAGTGCTGCTTCTTAGCCGGATTACGTCTGGCCATGTCGTAAATAGTAGGGGCGAGGACTCAAAACCGAGAATATATTGGGGCGTGATATTTTAATTGTTGTGATGGTTGTGTGCCTTTAATATCACACATGTGGATATAATGAAAGAAACTGCCTAGCAAACTCTTTTAAAGGTTCCATGGTGTAATGGTTAGTACTCTGGACTCTGAATCCAGGGATCTGAGTTCAAATTTTGGTGGAACCTGGTTTTAAGCAACAGCACAGGTGAAAACATTCAACCTTTCAACTTTCCACATCTAGTTTAACCCGTTTGTGCCGGATGCTTCGCGACGACACATCTACCGCCGCTTACTGCGTTGCGCAACTCTGAACCTCCCGCCGGCTGCTGCGTGGCGCAGCATTTTGTATTCGTCTGTCTTTTCATGACGCGTCCAGCAGAGAACGCCTTGTCATTGGTTCAAAATACACATGAGGCGGGTCTTGTTGGCTATTTAAAGCCATGTGACCACCAAAATGTACCGTAGTTTGCTGAAAATCATGTCAATCAACCAGACATACATGTGCGTTTGTTTATGAAGTTTTGAGAGACGAGCAAGAAAACTGCTCCGACAGAGGAAGTGGTAGATTATGATGAAGACCTCCTCCCTCCCAAACTCCTCACTATCTTCCACCTCAACGTCACTGCCCTCGCTGTCTAACTCCTCCTCTGATTGCCTCGGAGCCGTTTTCTCCCTCGTCTCTCAAACATTCATAAACAAACGCACATGTACGTCTGGTTGATTGACGTGATTTTCAGCAAACTACGGTACATTTTGGTGGTCACATGGCCAACAAGACCCGCCTCATGTGTATTTTGAACCAATGACAATGCGTTCTCTGCGGCACGCGTCATGGAAAGACCGACCAATACAAAATGCTGCGCCACGCAGCAGCTGACAGGAGGGTCAGAGTTGCGCAACGCAGTAATTGGCGGTAGATGTGTCGTCGCGAAGCATCCGGCGCAAACGGGTTAATACCAAATGGTCGTGATCTTATAGTGCTTGGTACTCTGCGTTGCGGTGGCTGCAGCAACCTCGGTAGGAATCTGGGTCACGGCACCTGTGAGAAGCTACTTTTCTGTTGTTTCTTTGAATTACTACATATTCTGCTTTACTTTACATTGATAGAAACTGGACAGCTTAGCCTAAAAGTCCTGCAAGAGTCCCCAAATTTTAGACTGTAACAAACGGTTAACTAGCCTTCTATACACTTGCCAACAAAGTTCAACCCTGTTTGCATACAATGGTGTGAGAACGTAGCTATTGCTAATGGTGGACGTAAGGCTAGTGGCGCAATGGATAACGCGTCTGATTACGGATCAGAAGATTCTAGGTTTGAATCCTGGCTAGCTCATACTGTCAACAGTTAATATTTCAGAGTTCCCACTATGCTTTCTCAACAACAAGGCCCTACTGCTACCAAGTGGCCATGATCTTCTAGTGCAGGGGTGGCAAACCTGCAGCTTGTGAGCTGCATGCGGCTCTTTGCCTGCTCCTGTGAGGCTCTTGCGTGGCTGGGTTAAAAGAATAAATGAAAAGAAAAAACTTAATTTTACATATTTATAAATACATATACTGTGTATATAAGACCCTTTTGCGTTTGGTATCGCGTTGGTCTGTAACATTATAGGACATAGAACAATTTTCAGTCCGATTGTGATTGTAACTATTGGCTAGTTAGCTAACGGTAGCTTCCATGCTACATAAATAAGCCAGACAGAGTTCCAGAGTTCCAAATGCTCCAATCCTTTCTTTGCATTAATACTGGTTCTTAACAGGCTTCCACTGGCTCAGATTATGGAAAACAACAAAATAAGTTACCATAGTTATACGGACAACACACAAATTTGCATAACCTTATCGCCAGGAGACTATAGTCCAATACATAAACTGACTGAGTGCATCGAACAAATTAACGACTGGATGTGCCAGAACTTTCTGAAATTAAATGAAGGAAAAACTGAGGTGGTTGTTTTTGGAGCAAAAGCGGAACGATTAAAAGTCTGCGCTCAGCTTCAAACAACAATTTTAAAAACAACAGACAAAGCCAGAAATCTTGGTGTAGTCATGGACTCAGACCTGAATTTTAACAGCCACATTAAGACAATTACAAAGTCAGCCTATTATCACCTTAAGAATATATCAAGGGTTAAAGGACTTATGTGTCAGCAGGATTTGAAAAAACTGGTCCATGCTTTCATCTTCAGTAGACTTGACTACTGTAACGGGGTCTTTACAGCTCTCCCTAAAAAATCAATCAGACAGCTGCAGCTGATTCAGAACGCTGAAGGCTGAAGACCTTTCTTTTTGATGTTGCCTTTCTTTAAATGGTTGTTAATTTCTTTAATGTTTGATTTTGTATACTGCACTGTAACTTTTATTCTTGTGTTTTATCTATTTTTATTTTTTAACTCTTTTATAACTCTTTTTGTGTAAAGCACTTTGAATTGCCCTATGGCTGAAAGGTGCAATACAAATAAAGCTTCCTTGCCTTGCCTTGAATAGGTTATCACTTTTAGTGTAAATCGGTATTTCTCTGCTTTTTAGGTTGCCATGGCCGAGTGGTTAAGGCGATGGACTTGAAATCCATTGGGGACTCCCCTCGCAAGTTTGAATCCTGCCGACAAAGAAAGCCATCCTTTAATGGTGGTCACACATCCTTCTATGGCAGATGTACCTTCATGGACAATATTGTAATACCTAGGGATGAGCGAGTATAGCATTATCTGTATCTGTATCTGTTTACCACATGAATTATCTGTATCCGGATCTGTACTCGGACTGGGCGGGGCCTAAACTGGAAGTGGTCGGATTTAACCAGGAAGTGGGTCGGGTTCTCTTGAAATGTGCGGGGCTTTAACCGGTATGTTATTTAAGCATGCAAATGATATGAGTTGATCAAAAATTGTTATATTTATTGCTGATTTGAAAACTATTTACATGACAGCATCGAGCTCCAGATCAATGGTGTTGTCATGGTAACAAACAAACTATATACAGAACGTTTTGCAACAATGAATACAACACATGTGGTTGCAATTATGAAGTAAAATGTAATGAACAAGAGTTTTCATACTCAATATAACTTTCTTTTTTTAACTTGTTATTTTTGTATGATCAGTTTGATTTTTTTTGTTTTTGGTTCTTTTTTATTTTTTTTATTTATTTTATTTCCACACAAGGTGTGTGTGTGTGTGTGTATGTGTGTGTGTTTGTGTGTGTGTGTGTGTGTGTGTGTGTGAGTAAGAGAGAGACACAGAGAGAGGGGGGGCGGGGGGCGGGGGGCAGCTGACAGTAAAAAAAAAAAAAATCTCCGATGGCAGAGACGCAACTGGAGTTGCATTTAAAACAAGCAGCATGTCTGAAACCCACGTTCACCAGAAATCTACTGGTTACTATGTAAGGACTACAAACCCCACGTTCACCAGAAATCTACTGGTTACTATGTAAGGACTACAAACCCCACGTTCACCAGAAATGTACTGGTTACTATGTAAGGACTACAAACCCCACGTTCACCAGAAATCTACTGGTTACTATGTAAGGACTACAAACCGAAGTTAAAAACAAACCTGAAGCTGAAGAAACCCTAAACGTTAACGGAACAGATCCGCAGACCTGATTGACTGACGGAGCAGGAGAGAGCGAGAGAGAGAGCGAGAGAGAGCGCATTTCTCCATGTTCTGTGTGTGTGTGATTGATCCGAGCGGGTTTGTAGGCGGGGGGGGCGCTGTGATTATCACAGAACGCTGCGCGGCCAGTTGAGGAGTTTTATTCAATCCGAGCACGGATATTGACTCATATTACTCGGATAATACTTGTACTCGGCAAAAGTGCTTTATCCGTACCGGATACTCGTTTCAGCCGGATACTCGGATCCCCCCTAGTGTATATGCAGTAATATAAAAGAAAGTTGATGTCATAATGAATTGTGATGATGACATAATGAATGGTGATGATGAATCAAAAAGAAAGTTGATGTGTATATGCAGTAATGTAAAAGAAAGTTGATGTGTATATGCACGAATCTAAACCCCACGCATCGACCCGGTATTGCAGCGTCACCGGGAACGGTGCACCCATCTTCTGTCTTCTGGAAAAACAATTAACGATGCACGTGGAGCTGCCCGTTGCCCAAACTGTCAACGGACCTGAAGAGACATGGCTGGCAGATTTTACCGCCAGAAATTGTCCTAAAAACTGAATGATCTGTGAAACCTCGTTGGGTTCCTGGTATCAAAATGGTTTTTTTTTTTGTGAACAACTTTTTTATTTTCTTCCAACTACAACGTCGGCTTATCACCATCAAAAACAAACTAAATACAACAATCACATACATAAAATAAAATAAAAAAATAGAAAAAAGGAAATTATATATATATATATATATATACATATATATACACACATATGCATACACACATATATACATATATACATATATACACATTGTGATATCATGAGAGGCTACACGGCTCTCGGCGGGACAGTTCAGCAGTGCAAGGACACAAAGTTAGAGTGTAACAAAGGTTTTTAATATTGTTCTTGGGAATTAACACAAAATGATAAGCCAAGTTCAAAAAGGTAACTCAGGATAATGGTTGCTCTTGCAACAGTCCAAACTTAAACAATGTCTCTTCAAACCAAAAATCATAAACCTGATTCCCTCAGGTAAATCTCTTCTTGAAAAACAGGTCTTCAGCCTTACTTTTAGACAGCGTCGCAGCCCGTGGCCTATCTGTCGGTAAGAACTCTCTCAGTCTTCAGGTAAGTATTCCAGTCTTCAGGTAAGTATTCCAGTCTTTCAATCCTTCCCATGGAAAGTGCCGCTTCGATCCTCTGTAGATCCTCTGAGAGCACAACTTGAGCTTGTCTCCCAAACAACACTCCTCACCAACTGTGTCTCTGGGCTTTAAGCTGCCCTTCAGCTCATCAGGCCCTGATTGGTCTCAGGTGTGTTGGGATGCCGGGTGCTTGAGGGGTGGAGTTCCCAACTCCACCAGCAGATGGTGCCAAAGCTGCCCGTGACTGCAGCCATCTCAGGGGTACGTAGCGGCCCTCCAGAACGCAGCCTCTCGTGACATCACACATCCCCCCCCTCGAGACCGACGTCCTCGTCGGGGTGAAGGAGGCGAAGAAGGCGTCGCGCCGGGAAAGGGCATCCGCATTGCCGTGGCTCTTGCCCGCCCTGTGCACAACAGAGAAGTTAAACGCCTGTAGGCTCAAGAACCATCTGGTAACCCTACTGTTAGTCTCCCTGTTCCTGGCCATCCACTGTAGAGGGGCATGGTCGGACACCACCGTAAACCGTCGTCCCAGGAGGTAGAACCGCAGGGATTCCAGGGCCCAGGTAACCGCGAGGCACTCCTTCTCCACAGTGGAATAGTTCTTCTCCCTTGGCAGTAGCTTCCTGCTGAGGTAGAGAACGGGATGTTCCTCACCGTTATGCGCCTGGGCAAGAACAGCCCCCAGACCCACCTCCGAAGCATCCGCCTGGACAATGAAGTCCTTCTCGAAGTCCGGCGCCACCAGGATTGGACCGGAACACAGAACTTGTTTCAGGTCGATGAAGGCCGCTTCCGCCTCGGGATTCCACCTCACCATCCGAGAGTGGCGGTTCGTCGTCAACTCTGTTAGAGGTGCAGCAATGGTAGCACAGTCCGTTATAAACCGTCTATAATAGCCGGCTAAGCCCAAAAACGACCTCACCTGCTTCTTGGTGATGGGCCGGGGCCAGTCCTGTATGGCCCTCAACTTGGCTTCCTGAGGCTTGACCAACCCCCGCCCGATGGTGTACCCCAGGTAGTTTGTCTCACTGAAGGCCAGCCTGCACTTCTCTGGGTTTGCCGTGAGCCCTGCTTCCCTGAGTGAATCCACCACTGCCTGTACTCGGGGTAAGTGACTGGCCCAGTCGGGACTTTGTATGACCACATCGTCCAAATATGCTGCTGCGTACCTTTTGTGGGGAGCGAGGACTCGATCCATCAGCCGCTGGAACGTAGCCGGCGCTCCGTGGAGACCAAACGGGAGCCGGGTGTACTGGTAAAGCCCCCCTGGCGTGGCAAAGGCCGTCTTCTCCTTTGACGCCGGGGTCAGGGGCACCTGCCAGTATCCTTTGGTGAGGTCAAGGGTGGTTAGGAAGCGTGCATGTCCCAATGAATCTATTAAGTCATCCACCCTAGGCATGGGATATGCATCAAACTCAGACACCTCATTTACTTTCCGAAAGTCATTGCAAAACCGTGCCGAGCCGTCCGGCTTGGGAACCAGTACGATGGGGCTTGCCCAGGCACTATTGGACTCTTCGATCACCCCTAGTTTCAGCATCTTCCTTACCTCCTCTTGTATAACCGCCTTGCGAGCCTCCGGCACGCGGTAAGGGCGCTGGTTCACCGTTTTGCCAGGCATGGTGCGGATTTCATGTTGAACCACCTCCGTGTGCCCAGGTAGGGAGGAGAAGACATCTCTGTTGCGTTCCACCAACTCCAGGGCCATCTGCCGTTGATGCGGGGACAGGCTTGGACCAACCTGAACCTCTTCTCTCCCTGGTTCCTTGGTCTCTGTGGGGGGTAGACAACTGAACAACGCCTCCCTGGCGTGCCACTGTTTTAAAAGGTTGACATGATATATCTGCTCCGGCTTTCTTTTATCTGGTTGCCTCACCTTGTAGTTTACGTCTCCCACCCGTTCAATGACCTCGTAGGGCCCCTGCCAGGTGGCCAGGAATTTGCACTCCACGGTGGGCACCAGGACCAGCACTCGGTCCCCGGGCTTAAACTCTCTGGGTTGAGCAGATCTGTTGTAGGAGGCTTGCTGTTGCCGTTGAGCAGCCTCCATGTGTTCACGCATCATGGGATAGATAGCCTTCATTCTCTCTCTCATAGCCCCAACATGCTCGATCAGGGTCCGCTGGCGGCACGGTTGCTCCTCCCAGGCCTCCTTGGCAATGTCCAGCAGTCCTCGGGGCCTGTAAGATAGCAAGAGCTCAAAGGGTGAAAAACCAGTAGACGACTGAGGCACCTCTCTCACCGCAAACAGGAGGTACGGTAGCAGCTGATCCCAGTTGCGCCCGTCTTCCCCGATCGCCTTCCGCAGCATGGATTTTAGGGTTTTGTTAAAACGTTCGACGAGCCCGTCTGTCTGGGGGTGGTAGACCGACGTTCTCAGCTGCTTGATTTTCAGCAGAGTACAGAGTTCTTTCATAACCTTGGACATGAATGGACTCCCTTGGTCTGTCAATATCTCCTTCGGGAGCCCCAGACTCGTTGACAGAAGGAATAGCTCCTTGGCAATCTGTTTGGACGTAGCCTTCCTCAGCGGGATGGCCTCAGGATATCGGGTTGCATAGTCCAGGATGACCAGAATGTACTGATGTCCCCTGGCACTCTTCGGTAAGGGTCCAACGATGTCCAGTCCTATCCTCTCGAACGGGGTCTCGATAATGGGTAAGGGAATGAGCGGGTTTCTATATGTGGGCTTTGGTGCCACCCTCTGGCACTCAGGGCAACTCCGACAGTAGTTCTCTATCTCTTTGTGCACCCCTGGCCAAAAGAAGCGTCGCAAGATCCTTTCCTTCGTCTTCTCCACCCCTAGGTGGGCCCCTAGCGGGTGGGTGTGGGCTAGGTTGAGCACGGTGGTCCGGTGGGGCTGTGGTACGAGGAGCTGTTCCTGCACCTCGCCATCTTTCTGTACCACCTGATACACCAACCCCCGGTTTACTGCAAAATGGGGGTAGGTAGGGCTTGTCCTATCCCCTAGTACCACTCCCTCTATCACCTGCACATTCTTCAAGGCATTTGCAAGAGTGGGATCTTGTAACTGGGCGGTACCATACTGGCCTGTGAGAGGGGGAAGCTCTTGGGTGCCTGGGGCGTCTTCCTCACTGGAGCTTGGAGCGCTTCCTGGGACCATGTTCTCTTCCTCCGTGTCTGGACCAGACTCCGAATCAGCCTGGGCACCTGCCATCCCTGCAAGAACACAGGCTGGTGTGAGGGGTTCTGAGGGTTGTGTTTGCGTTCTCTCCGAGTACGTCCTGCCTCTCCGCTTCCGGGGTACTCGGGCCGATCTCTCCTGTGTCTCCCTCCACAGCGGGAGAAAGGCGGGGCAGTCTCGTCCAATTAGGACCGGAACGGGTAGGGAATCAACCACTCCCGCTGTCGTGTGGACGGTTCCCCTGGTGGTGGTCATTGTGAGTTCAGTGGTGGGGTAGTCTCTGGTGTCTCCATGGACACAGGTAACCGGGAGGACTTTCCCTGAAGTCCGACCCGATGGGCCCACCAGATCCTTGTGTACCAGGGTGGTCCGGCTACCGGAATCTAGCAGAGCTTCTACATCATGGTGATTCACCGTCACCGGGCAGGTGGGGGGTCGGTCCTGGGCGTCATCCATGACTCCCACGAGCGAAGCAAAAAGGTGGGTGGGTGGTGCGCTGGAGGTCCCAGCCGTGGGCATAGGTTCATCCACCGGTTCCCCACACTGCCAGGATAGGTGTCCCATCTCCCCACACCGGTAACACTGGCGCGTTTTGCTCTCCCGGAGTCCTCTTCCTGGGGCCGGCGGGGGTCGGGCTCTCCCTGGAGCCTGGACAGCTCCTAAAGTGGCTGGGTTGGGTCCCTTGGGGTTCGTTGGACAGCCTCCTCCCATCTGTGGCGTGGACGCACTCTGTTGCCCCTTCCGGGAAGCCTGAAGCATCTCTGTCGTGGCTTGGTATCTTTCCACGGCTTCCACAGTCAGGTCCGCTGTAGTCAAGGCCTGTTGGCTGATGAGTCGTTTCGCCTCATAAGGCAGGGCCCGTAAGTATTTGTCCACCACAACGGCCTCCACTACTGCAGCTGCCGTACTCTTCTCCGGTACCAGCCATCTCCGCGTGATCCGGACAAGTTCGTGCATCTGGGCACGAGGAGGCTGGTTGGGTTGAAAGATCCAGCTGTGGAACCGCTGGGCCATGCCGAACTTGGTGAGTCCACTTCTGCTGAGGATCTCCGCCTTTAGTGCATCGTAGTCAGTCGCCCGGTCGGAGGCCAGGTCCCGGACAGCATTCAGCGACTCCCCCGACAGAAAGGGGGCTAGCAGTCCAACCCACTGTACCTTGGGCCACGCTTCCCTAGTGGCTGTGGCTTCAAAGGCGTACAGATACGCCTCAACGTCATCTGAGGCCCCCATCTTAGATATAAAGTCACTCGCTCTTATTGGGCGGTCCTTACAAACAGCCAACTGTCTCTGCAATTGTAGTTCCTCCGCCTTCAGGAGGTTGGCTCTCCTTTGCTCCTCCAGGAGAGCCATGTTCGCTTGCGTCTGGGCTTGCTGGCCGGCCACCAGGGCTTCCAACACGGCCTCCATCTTTTTTCTCTGGGAGGGGTTTATGGCCAATTCGGAAAACCGGGATATCAAACGGTCGGTGTCCTTCTCTGACATGCACTGTTAGCGTCTGAACGTGCCCGCATTCTCCACCATATGTGATATCATGAGAGGCTACACGGCTCTCGGCGGGACAGTTCAGCAGTGCAAGGACACAAAGTTAGAGTGTAACAAAGGTTTTTAATATTGTTCTTGGGAATTAACACAAAATGATAAGCCAAGTTCAAAAAGGTAACTCAGGATAATGGTTGCTCTTGCAACAGTCCAAACTTAAACAATGTCTCTTCAAACCAAAAATCATAAACCTGATTCCCTCAGGTAAATCTCTTCTTGAAAAACAGGTCTTCAGCCTTACTTTTAGACAGCGTCGCAGCCCGTGGCCTATCTGTCGGTAAGAACTCTCTCAGTCTTCAGGTAAGTATTCCAGTCTTCAGGTAAGTATTCCAGTCTTTCAATCCTTCCCATGGAAAGTGCCGCTTCGATCCTCTGTAGATCCTCTGAGAGCACAACTTGAGCTTGTCTCCCAAACAACACTCCTCACCAACTGTGTCTCTGGGCTTTAAGCTGCCCTTCAGCTCATCAGGCCCTGATTGGTCTCAGGTGTGTTGGGATGCCGGGTGCTTGAGGGGTGGAGTTCCCAACTCCACCAGCAGATGGTGCCAAAGCTGCCCGTGACTGCAGCCATCTCAGGGGTACGTAGCGGCCCTCCAGAACGCAGCCTCTCGTGACATCACAACATACACATACATATACATACATACACACACATACATACACATACAACAAATAAATCAAACACAATAGCGACCCCCCCCCCCCCAATCCCTCATACCCTGGATCTCTACCCAATTTTACTGGCCATAAACAGACCACAAAACCAACCATGTAAATACAGATATTGAGTTACAGCAAATTCTTAACTTTATCAACCACTGAGTGCCACGCTGAGATAGTATCGGGCCCGGCACTGTGCATTCTTGCCACTGACAGCTCCATCTCAACTACGTCCATGTAAGTGTTAATCCATTGAGGCTTAGTAATTGCATGTGGAGGCTTCCAGCGTAGAGCTAGCATTTTCTTGGCCGCGGTGATGCCTGTTAAGAGCATACGCTTTTTCCAACATGTCATCTTTAGTGAGGAAGTGTCATTCAAAAGCAGGACAACAGGAGAACACGGTACAATATCATCTACAACAATAGATAAAGTGGCACATACCTCCCCCCAAAAAAGCTTCACATCCTTACATTCCCAGTACATATGCATGTATGAACCTATACAGCCATCTGAACAGAGGGTACAAATTGGAGAAGTTAAGCGTTTCATAAGAAAGCTTTTCCTGGGAGTGAGGTAGGTCCTATAGATATAGTTGAAATGAATCTGTTGGTGATTTGGATTCTTAGAAGCAAGGCCAATCGAGGACCAAATGGTATCCCAGTCCAGTGAGACATTTTCATTGTAACGTTGTAGGTCATTGGCCCACACACGTTAAATAGGGAGAGTTTTGTAAGAGGCATCCCGAACAAAAGAATATATTTTGGAGACCACCCCTCTGTTTCGACTGCTACTATGTAAAATGGAGTGCAAAGGGTGGATAGTAGGACGAGAAGCCCATGGTACTCCATATGCTTTCATAGATGAACGTAGTTGAAAATACAGAAATAAAGATGTTCCAGGCAATTGGTAAGACTGTCTCAGATCATTAAAATCACGGAGCCCATTTTCATTACATACATCGGCTAAAACATGTATACCTCTAGAGCTCCATTCCGGGGATGCAAAAGACACCCCCCCCCCCCCGTGAGTAGAGAATAGTTATTAAAGAGCGGGCTATTCCGGTGCCATTTACATGAGATCTTATTTTCTTTCTCAAAGGTGAGCCACGTTGATAAGAGAAAACTCATTATGGGTCCAAGCCGCAGCTTAGCCCGTTTTAAAGGAACAGCAGAGTAAATAAGATCCTCCAGTCTATGTGGTGATGCTAGGTCCAGTTCTATGGGTTTCCAACAGGGGTCAGAATTGGTGTTAATCCAATCTGTGAGTGGTCTTAGTATAAATGACCAAAAATAGTGTTTAAAATTAGGCACAGATAGGCCACCCTCTGTTTTATGTCGTTGAATTGTTGTTAGTTTCACCCGTGGCCGCTTCCCACCCCAGATAAATTTAGAAACCAAGGAATGAATCCTCTTCCAGTAATCAGTTGGGGGTGGTAAGGGCAGCATTGAAGAAAAGAAATGTATGCGTGGTAGAATATCCATCTTGACTATTGACACCCGTGCTTGTAATGAATTTGGCAAGTGAGACCATCTATCGAGATCCGCTTCAATTCTATTATAAATACCCTGAAAATTTGAGTTGGCAATATTAACTAACGACGGGAAAATGTCAACCCCCAAATATTTAAATTGTTTAACCACTGGAATATACTGGGGCAACACAGACAGGCTCAAAACCGGATTTAATGGGAGGAGCGCCGATTTGGACCAATTAATTTTATACCCCGACAGAGAGCTAAATTCCTGAAAAGTATCCAAAATGTGCGGTAACGATATGGCTGCTCTGTCAAAATATAATAATATATATCATCAGCATTCAGCGATATGGAGTGTGAAGTATTATTGAAAGTTACGGGGGAAATTATCGGGTGCTGGCGGATTTTCTGTGCAAGGGGCTCTAATGACAGTATAAAGAGAAAAGGACTAAATGGACAACCCTGTCGGCATGACCGTGATAACTCGAACCTATTTGATATAATGCCGTTTGTGTTTATCATCGCAGATGGATTACTGTAAAGTAGCTTAATAAGACTAATAAAAGTTGGGCCCAGATTAAAGCGCTCTAGAACCATCCACAAGTAATCCCATTCTAACCTATCAAAGGCTTTCTCTGCGTCAAGGCTCAATACTGCACATGGAGCAGGGATATCCTTAGCAGCATGGATGACATGAAGCAGTCGTCGTACATTGTCAGAAGCAAGTCGCGATTTCACAAAGCCCGTCTGGTCACTTTTAATTAACGTCGTTATATGAGGCTCTAATCGCAAGGCCAGTATACGGGCAAAAACTTTTATTTCCGCATTAAGGATAGATAATGGTCTATAGTTTCCACATTTAGTGGTGTCCTTATTAGGCTTGGGTAATACTACTATCAAGGCGGCATTCATATCGTTAAAAAAAGCACCAACTTCAACAGCTTTATGAATCATTGCTAAAAAGTATTGCCCCAACTCTTCCCAAAAGGTAAGGTAAAATTCAGGAGGAATTCCATCCCAACCCGGGGATTTACCTTTTTTCATACCCGCTATAGCACCCCTTAACTCAGTCAGAGTAATTTGCTCCCCAAGACTGTATGCATCATCTTGAGTAAGCATAGGGAGTTCTAAGTCTTGTAAAAAGGTGTCACATTTAGTTTTATCCAATAATACTTCCGATTTGTATAGATTTTCGTAAAATTTTTGGAAAGCAACATTAATATCTTTGGGAGTGGTCAACAGTTTTTGCTCTGAACTGATAGCTGTAATATTAGAGTACTTTTCCCCTTTTTTCAGAGAAAGAGAGAGCAGATGACTTGGTCTCGAGCCATTAAAATAATAGTTCCTTCTAGCCCTTTGAATTTGGAATTCAGCTCGTAATCTCCAAACGTTGTTCAACTCCATCCTGGCTGCATTGATTTTCTTTCTACCGTCATCTGTTGAGCCATCCCGTTGCTGAGCCTGTTCTAGCGTTTGTAGTTCAATCTCAAGCGAAGGAAATAGTATTTCTCACAAATCCTTTAATCGCACCCCACAGGACCCGAGGGTCCCCCACCGAGTCAGCATTCTCTGAAATACATGTTTTAAAGGTATTTCTAAAATGTTCACAATAGCTGTTGTTTTTAAGTAATGTAGTGTTAAAGCGCCACCTTGTGGCCTTAGTTGGAATTTGGGCCAGTGAGAGCTGTGATGTGACAACACAGTGGTCAGATAAAGAGTTAGGATAAATCACAGCGGAATGTATTTCAGAATATATCGTTGCAGAAGCCAGTAAATGATCTATCCTTGAGTAAGTTTTGTGTCTATATGAATAAAAACTATAATTTCTAGTTGAAAGATTAACAGCTCTAAATAAATCTGTGAGATTGAAGTCATCAACTAATCCTTGGAAGGCAATTGTTGACGGAGGAAGATGTCGCGTTGGAGCGCTAGATCTATCGAGTAGGGGATCCAGGACCGCGTTCATGTCAGCGCCGATAATAACTGAGAATTCCTGCAGGTCCCATAAAGTCTTGCTAATTGTGCCAAAGAGCTCTGGGCTAAAAGTATTTGTGGCATAAATACTTAAAAACGCAATTTTTTGCCCATACATATTGGTTTTAATATAAGCAATTCGACCATCTTCACTTCCATAACTTCCAATTATTGTTAAGGAGAGGCTACGCCTTAACACCACCAAGGCCCCGCGGCTTTTAGAATGGAAAGTAGCTGCAGCTGCAGTATAATAATAACGGTTCGACAAGCGTTGTTTATCAAGGTGTTTAAAATGTGACTCTTGAATAAAGGCCACATCTATATTGTGCCTTTTAAGCCAATCAAGACACATTGAGCGCTTAATGGGACCATTTAAACCATTTATATTCCAACTAGCTATGTGTAACATCGACATTAATACAAACAAGACTGTGCAAGGTTACATGTTCCTGTATATACACTATAGTAGACAATGTAGAGATCCAATTAATCCACCCCATGTCGCCAAAAAAAAGAAAAAGAAAAATTAAAATATGACAATAAATTAGAAAAAACAAATGTAAAATTGCAAAACTCACATCTGACATAACCTAACAAGGTGGCAAAAACCACAGACAAAACACCCACTATTTAGGCACCTGAACTGAGAAAGGCGGCTGTCACACCGTTACAAAGGCCCACCCCCTAAATCATTATTTTGTGTACCCAATCCAATGTCAAAAGAGCAAGAACAGTAGAAACTAGCCACATTAAAAAAAGAAAAAGAAAATTATTCATCAAATTAGTCATCCGTACATGCACAAAAATCTTGAATTTACTTCACGTAAAGCAAATAATATAGTAAAGAAACCCACAAACACACATCCTCTCTTGTTTGTCAGATAACAGTTACCTTAGGGATGCCCTGAGGTGTGTTTGTCTGTGCAGAATAACGCTTTACTCATCCAACAGTCCTGTGGAAGTAGATTCTGGGAGCCAGATATCATATCCCTTCGTTAGGCCGTCGGCCGGGTCTGAGCACCAAGGAAATCCTCAGCCTCTGCCTGGGTCTCAAAAAAGGTGCACTTCAGACCCGCGGGACAGCTTTAGTTTAGCCGGATAAATCAGGAACGGGATGAAACATTGTTTCCTCGCTGTTTCCATCGTTTGGGAAAGTGCGCAGCGTCGTTTGAAGGTGTAGTTGCTGTAGTCAGCGGCGAAGCGAATCTCTTTGCCGCCGGCCTCTATCCGATGGCCTCTAGCTGCCTTCAAGATGCGGTCCCGGTCCGTGTAGCGTAGCATCTTGCAGATCAGGGTGCGGGATCCAGTATCGCGGTCCGGGCCTATACGATGTGCCCGCATCACCTCCATCATTCCGTCGTTAAGTACAGGAAACCATGTAATGAGCGAAGATGAAACAAATTTCGTTGTGTCTCCTTTTTCAACTGTTTCTGGCAAGTTGATAATGCGAACATTATCCCTGCGGGACCTGTCCTCAAGCTCTGCCATGTGTGCTTCCAGTTTGGAGCATGCTGTTCGGAAAGACTTCTCATGTTTAACCAGCTGGGTGGAGAGATCTTTATAGTCCTTTTTCAGCTTCCTAATATCAGTTGTGTTTGTCATTACCTCCGTTTTTATGTTATCCAGCCGTACTTCAAACTTTGCAATCTGATTCTCGATGAAGGTTTGCTGCTCTTTCATCGCGGTAGCTAACAAGGTCGATATAGCCTGGCGGAATGACTCAAAACCTTCGTCGTCTTTCAGAGGGTCCAACCCGGCTTTGCTTCTCAAACCTTCAGCCATTGCATACATAGGGCTCAAAGCGAGGAGTTGTTAAGTTAGGAATACAACATAAATGGATAGTTATATGAAAATAGGGGGCGAGGAGGCCAGAGCAACCGCGCTACGTAGCCATCTTGTCTACAGGTCACGTGCACTCACCTCAAACAACCAACAACATTATTTCTTCTCGTATCAAAACGTTGTTATAATACTTGACAAGATAAAGCCATACAAAAGTGTAGCAAGATTTGCACTTTTGATTGGCAGAAAAACAGCAAGGACAAAATATTGGCCCTGTGTCAATGGGGGAATAGGTGAGGCCTTGGATTTGGAAAGCGGCACACCAAGTGAGAATTACCGCGAGGGTTGGGACTGGGAAGACTGGCGTTTTCGGCTGCTCTCGAGAGTGGGCTGTACTTACTCTGGTTTCTCTTCATAACGCACAAGTCTTTCGCCTTTTACTAAAGACTTCCGTGGAGAGGAACGCCTATGAGTTGAAGTTATTTTTGGTGGGCTTTGCTGTTTGGCTAAGCCTTTTGTACTTGTGAAAAACAAATATGCTCTCCAAAAGGAAACTCAGATTCTTAAACGTAGCCAAAATGTGACAGCATGGGAATATTGCACGTTGGCAGGAGCTTGACCAATTGGGAAAACCAAAATTGCCGTCTTTAACTAAAACTTTTTGTGCTTCCCCATGAAGCGCTTGGACGGGGGTGCTAAGCAGCAGCTGTTATGTCCATTTAAAATTACTGGACCGTGACAACTGAGAACCGTCCGGGGAGGTCGCATCTGACAGCATAGAGGTGGTGGTCATCGCTTCTCGGCCTTTTGGCTAAGATCAAGTGTAGTATCTGTTCTTATCAGTTTAATATCTGATATGTCCTCTATCAGGGGACAACATATTAAATGGATTTTTAACAATGGGAGTTGAAAAAGGGGCTTGCTCCGTTCACTCCACGCATCGACCCGGTATTGCAGCATCGCTGGGAACGGTGCACCCATCTTCTGTCTTGTGGAAAAACAATTAACGATGCACGTGGAGCTGCCCGTTGCCAAAACTGTCAATGGACCTGAAGAGACGTGGCTGGCAGATTTTACCGCCAGAAGTAATTTACTGGGAACTGCTAAGTAGCAGCTGTTATGTCCTTTTAATGAAAAAGAAAGTTGATGTGTTTATGCATTAATCAAAAAGAAAGTTGATGTGTTTATGCATTAATCTAAAAGAAAGTTGATGTGTATGTGCATTTATTAAAAAGAAAGTTGATGTCATAATGAATTGTGATGATGACATAATGAATGGTGATGATAAATCAAAAAGAAAGTTGATGTGTATATGCATTAATCAAAAATTAAGTTGATGAGTATATGCATTAATCTAAAAGAAAGTTGATGTGTATATGCATTAATCAAAAAGAAATTTGATTTGTATATGCATTTATTACAGTTTTGTCTGATTGCTTAAGCACATTTTTTGTAACTATTGGCTATTTTTGCCAAACTCTACACACAAATAAGAAAACCTTTCACCCAATTATCAAAACATTGTAGTTCTCTTGCAAAAGCGAACACAGCTAGATTAACTCTTCACACCTTCGTAAAAATGGTGTTTTCGTATCAAACAGTAAACACAAGCCATCATCTACTAAGCACACAATGTGCCAACTACACACTGATGGTATGAATACAAAACACATCTGGCTTTCTCTTTCTCTGTGTACAGATGTCAATTTGAGGTCATACTTTTGTCATTGTGTCATGTAAACATACAAGGATCCAAACTTCAAGTATTGGTGTTTATTCACACTCATCAAAACCAAGACAAAGTCAGAACACAAAATAGTAATTTCACAAAAAACAAAAAAACATTCAGCCTACATCATGTCGTTTTTCTGGGTCCGGCCACAAAATTTCGTCCACATCGCATACGATATCCTCCAGTCCAAGGCACCGGGGAAAATATCTCCTTGAATGCCGTATCCAGGCCTGACATGATGCCTGGTCAATATCTCCACATGCCTCCTCCATTGCCTGTTAAAGGGCTACCTGTTGATGAGGATGACGGTCGGACACTTTCCAGCGCCAGGCAGAGAAGAACTCCTCGATGGGATTTAAGAATGGAGAATATGGAGGGAGGTTGAGTGCTATGAAGAATGGTTAGTCTGTAAACCAGTTGCGGACCAAAGCAGCCCTATGGAAACTAACATTGTCCCATATGATGACATATGGGGTATGCTCTGGTCTCTGAACAGTGAGCATGTCATGTAAGGTGTCCAGGAATGCAATAATGTGTGCAGTGTTGTATGGGCCTATGGTTGCATGATGGTGAACAACACCATTTTGGCTTATAGCTGCACACATGGTTATGTTACCACCCCGTTGTCCTGGGACATTGATGATGGCACGGTGTCCAATAATGTTCCTGCCACGTCTCCTGGTTTTGATGAGGTTAAAACCGGCCTCATCTACAAAAAGTAGCTCATGTCCCATGGCATCTGCTTCTAGTTCCATCAATCTCTGGACAAGACAAAACAAATGCATCACATCAGGCCCATGCACAGCACTACAGTATGCACTTCCAGATTCAGAACCAATGACACTATAGCTTACCTGCACATAGTCATATCGCAGTTGCTTTACACGTTCTGTGTTTCTCTCGAAAGGAACTCTGTAAATTTGCTTCATTCTTATTCTGTGGCGCGCAAGTACACGACTTAGTGCAGAAATGCTTACACTGTGTATATTTTGAAAGATGGTGTCATTATCAATTATGCGCTGCTGTATTTCGTGCAGTCTTATTGCATTATTGGCAATCACCATGAAGGTAGGAGGAGGTGGACGAGGAAGAGGAAGAGGAAGAGAAAGGCCAAGGACTGTAATCTCTGATGGGCAAAGAGTACAGCCAAAATGTGAGCAGGTACACTGTAGCATCCATCATCCGGACTTTCCAAAATGAGAATAGGTAAGAAATCTACTCTCACTAGAATATTGCAGTACTGCACAGTATTCCTACTTTGTATTCCTTCACAGTATTTACAGTATTTTACTATTTGTTTGGCAGAACAACACAAGGTGGTCGGGAACTTCTTCTGTCTCTTTGACAGGAAACTGAACTCATGAATATGGTCATATAATGCCATACACAACACTACGGTAAATACAAAGAAAAACAATGACATATTTCAAAATATTGATAGGGTGAGCTCATCAACACTGGTCCGTGTCTTGTGCAGAAATCATCTCAGGATGAAGCAGGTCTACAGGGGGCCATTTGAACGCAATTCAGAAAGAGTCAAAGAATTGCGATATTACTAACAAACAAATTATATTTGGGACAACGGAAGTTTCCACAGGGCTGCTCTGGTTCATCACTGGTTCACTGCCCCCCCACCCAGGCTTTTAGTTGTTTATCTCCCTCCATAGTCTCCATTCCTCCTATTGAGGATTTTTTTCTGCCTGGAGATAGAAAGTGTATGACCGAAATCCACAAATGCTTATACCTCTTCTCCAAGCTATGGAGGACGCATGTGGACATATAGCAGCTGATGCTCTTCATGGCTGGAATCACCAGGCAATATTTCCCCCGCTTCTTGGCCCGGGAAAACATTGCTTGTGATGTGGATGAGTTGCTGAGGCCAGACCGCATCAGAAGAGAGGATGGAGCATAGTAGTTTTGTTTTTGTTTTTTACTGTAACTGTGTACAGTAAATTCTTCTGGTGTTTTGTATGTAGTGTATGTCCAACTTTGTGTTGGTTAGGAATGGGATGTTCACTGTGTACATTGTTTTTGTGGAACAAATGAAATGTATTTGTTTCTGTGTATTTATGTGTTCTGAGTATAAAAACAATATTCTCCAATATTTTACAACACACTTATGTATGTACTGTCTGTAGTAAGTGTAACACTGAACAAAAAGGCCTAATTCATTCTAATGAATGGAGAAGAAGTGTTTTCCATTCATCGTAGTGTTTTACACTGAGCACATCCGTGTTCAACTGGTTGTTATGAATGTCTGTTCATATGATGGTTTGTGTGTGTCATTTGAAAACAAAATACCATTTTGAGAAGAAATAACACTGTATTGAATGTAAAGTTTCATTTTGCTGGAGAATTGAGGGGTTTTGCCCATTGTGTGTGTGTTTTTTGATTTGTGTGTAGAGTTCTGAGAATATGAGGCATTCTTTCAGAAAATGTGTGTAAACAATCGAGAAAAACTGTAATTACACTGTGATAGTTTTAGACTGCCGGGGGAATTCCTTTGACACACTGAGCTCCTCTCTCCTTTATCTTTCCATTTGTGTGCATCCATGTCCCAGAATAGCTTCAGTCTGTGTTACCACGTTTGCAGTGAACATTGTATTGTCCAGCAGAAAGGCAACAGGTGTGTTACTTTTCGACTATGATTTATACCATAGCAGTGCAAGCATTTTGCCCAAGTTTGATTTCCAGCCATCGCAGTTGCATTTAAAGGTTTTGAAGCCATTTACAACATTAACATGACATGTTTTACCCAGGTTTCTTCTTTTATCAGTGACGTTTCAATTTCCTTGCGGTAGTCATCCCAAAAGGATTAATAAAGATAAGTCTATGTCTATCTCAGAAAAAAAGTCCAAATAATCTGAAAATCTTCAGGGGATGTAGCTCAGTGGTAGAGCGCATGCTTTACATGTATGAGGACCTGGCATCTCCAGCAGGTATTATGGTAGAGTCTTTAAAAGAGCTGCAACAGATATTACCTCCTGTGGTAATCTGACTGGTAGGGTTATAGAACGTTGTGGTAGACTAAGACCTCCTGTCACACAAACTAAGCGGTGTGTTCTCTCTTTTATACCTCAGACTATCAGCCAGCACAACAAGCACTTTAAATGTACATAATTTACAGTCTCTATTTTATTTATGTACTTGTACTGTTGCGTAGCATATTTATTGTATTATGCAATGAGCATTGCAGAGATTTCACTTCAGACACTTGCAGCAACAGATGCATTGTTAAACATCAACAAACAGTACATAGACTTACTTTGAAACAAAGCATAGTAATTAGCAGAGGATGGTTTTGATCCATCGACCTCTGGGTTATGGGCCCAGCACGCTTCCGCTGCGCCACTCTGCTCCGCTTTTCAGATCTTCAGGTACGGGAAACTGTGGAAACCAAGGTACCAACAGCTTACAGGTTGTAAAGTTAAACATTTGGTAGACCTTGCAAATATCTTTTATGTGAGCTTCCTGATTACTCATACATTGATTATTCACATTTGACACTTGAGATTGGCTGGTGTTTCAAAACAGGGCATTGTGAGTACAGATATAACATCAGTAAGTAGTCCACCATGTTTCCTCTTATCATTTCAGTTTGGACACCCAGTGAGGCTTACCACGATGGTTTGGACTGGGTCCACTAGGGTTTTCTGCTGCTCTCGATCAGACGGCTGTACTCACTCTGGTTTCTCTTCCAACACACAAGTCTTTCACCTTTTACTAAAGACTTCCTTGGAGGGGAACGATGAGTTGAAACTATTTTTGGTGGGCTTTGCTGTTTGGCCGAGCCTTTTGTACTTGTGAAAAAAAAATACGCTGTCCTTAACTAGACTCAGATTCTTAACAGCACCTAAATAATAGAAGCAAGATCCTTGCCAATTTTCATGGGCCGTGGACAGCTACTGAGACGACAGGACTCCCCCTGACTGAAAAATGGCTAGAATCTCTTTTCTGGGTGGGATACTTGTCAATTGATCTACGAGTTTATGTGAATGTTTTTGTTTCCCTCCAGGGGGTTTTGTATTAGCTCCCTTCAATAGCTCAGTTGGTAGAGCGGAGGACTGTAGAGGCTTAAAGTTGAAATCCTTCGGTTGCTGGTTCAAATCTGGCTCGAAGGAGCAATCTTCTCCAGAGTTTCCCTTCGGGGATCTATAAAGTATTTCTGATTCTGATGTAGAGATGGACAGACGACCCAAAAGCATAATACTTCTTGCCGAGACATAACAAGAATCAAAAAGAAGAGGTGAGGGAGACAGAGTTAAAGGACCTTTTTTCAGGACACCCACATTTTGTCTCTCAATATGGCAGGCATTCTATGCATCCAGGGCCAAATGTTTTACCATTTCATCCACTACGGGCCCCCAAGGAAACGTGTGAAAATGAACTCTTGTTACCCATAGCAACGACAGGTAACAACAAGTGGAAGTACTTCTCTCTTTTTGTATAATCGCCACTATACGGCCCAGTTTAATCTCGGTAAATTTTGCGGAAATTCTGCAAACAGCTACGATGACTGTTTATCTGTGTGGATTTTAAAATCTATCTGTCAACCCCGTCTTGCCCGTATTGGATGGAATGATGTCAATTTGCTGTTATACATAACAGCCTGGATGCAACAAAGAACCCTTTTCTCTTGTTTTGTACACAACCCAAAGTTTTACAAAACAAAAGATAACTTTCACCGAATCCCTCAGTTAAATCACAGTCAGTAACTTTATATGTGTGGACAATGAAGAGGCTCACAAAACACTGTACTTGCAATTGCGTTTCTCGTGCACATTCATGTCCTCTTGAATACAAAGAACTGCTATGTTCTTTATTCCCAATATCATGTCTTAGATGTTAGTTCCAAATGAAAACAATTTTTGTCAGAAGTGGGATTTGAACCCAAAATGAAGACCATTGTTCAGAAAGCTTAATGAAGCTTCATTTGACCATAACTATTAACCACCTGAACCTGGTAAAAGGTATGAGGTACTCCTGCAATTTTGTATCAAATTCGGGTGTGAGAGGTCCCGGGTTCAACTCCCGGACAAGCCCTGATGGCAGGACCTGTTAAAACCCTAATCTGTAATTTAAAATCCAGTTTATCCAGTTAATTTAACACAGAATAGGAGCAGGCAATGTGTTGGCAATTTTTCATATCCTGCTTCGACTGCACGCAATAGAAAAAACTGGGTAAAAATGTGAGGAACAAACGAGCAGGACAGAACTCTCCTTGTTCGTTGGTCTAGGTTTATGATTCTCCCTTAGGGTGGTGCGATAGTTCCTGGATGAGACTACTTTGCATAGAGGTGGAGTTATGGATTGAATAATCTGGTTTATTTATTGAGTGTGATGGATGAGAAAGTGTCACCTATTTGGCAAATTCATCACAATATTACTATTACTTTTTACTGGCAAAATCAAGTCTGTGTTTTGGTAATAATATTCTGTATCAAATGTTTCCTGTTGGCAAATGATATCGGGAAACTGACTCAAGCTGCATTTCCTTTTTACGAATATGAATGTTAACCTGCAGTTCTGGAATGTTAAGTTGCAGTTCTGGAACAATAGGTTGAAGTTGTAGAATTTCAAGAGTTGCGGTCCTAAACTGTTAATTACAGTTCTAAAATGGTACATTGTAGTTCTAGAATGTTAAGCTGCAGTTCTAGCACAATAGGTTGAAGTTTTAGAATTTGAACATGCATTGTCACCAGACTTTAGTTTGATCTGAGGAACAGGAGTTTAGCACAGGCCATGATTGTAGAATCCACGCACATTTTAGTCTGGTAAATTACAGGTATTTTTACACTGGGATGGAACTGCTATTCTTGCGATTGACAGACCCAATACAGCCACATTATACAGTGCAGAACTCTGGCATTCCTACTCTCTAAAACACCACAGCCCAACGTGGGGCTCGAACCCACGACCCTGAGATTAAGAGTCTCATGCTCTACCGACTGAGCTAGCCAGGCACTTCTTAACCCTTTTGTTGTCCTTCGGGTCCTGGGGACCCTTGCAGTTTTACCCATAGTGTTGTCCTTCGAGTCCCCGGGACCCGTGGCGTTGTACTTTGGGTTCCAGGGAGCCGTAGCATTGTCCTACCCAAAGGACCACGTCAAGGGTCCTTTGGGTCCCGGGGACCCTTGACATTGTCCTTCGGGTCCATAGGACCCGTGGCATTGGCCTTGCGGGTCCCAAGGACCTGTGGCATTGTCCTTCGGGTCCCGGGGACCCTTTACGTTGTCCTTCGGGTCCATAGGACCCTTGCCATTGTCCCTCGGGTCCATAGGACCCTTTACATTGTCCTTTGGGTCCATAGGACCCTTGACGTTGTCCTTTGGGTCCCGGGGACCCTTGACGTTGTCCTTCGGGTCCATAGGACCTGTGGCATTGGCCTTGCGGGTCCCAAGGACCCGTGGCATTGTCCTTCGGGTCCAGGGGACCCATGACGTTGTCCTTCGGGTTCCAGGGACCCTTGGCATTGGCCTTATGGGTCCTTGGGACCCGTGGCATTGTCCTTCGGGTCACGGGCACCCTTGACGTTTTCCTTTGGGTTCCAGGGACCCGTGGCATTGGCCTTATGGGTTCTTGGGACCCGTGGCATTGTCCTTCGGGTCCCTGGGACCCGTGGCATTGTCCTTCGGGTCCCGAGGACCCTTGACGTTGTCTTTCGGGTTCCAGGGACCCGTGGCATTGACCTTATGGGTCCTTGGGACCCGTGGCACTGTCCTTCGGGTCCCGGGGACCCTTGACGTTGTCCTTTGGGTCCTAGGGACCCGTGGCATTGTTCTTTCGGGTCACATGGACCCGTGGCGTTGTCCTTTTGGGTCACGGGGACACGTGTTGTTGTCCTTCGGGTCCCTAGGACCCGCGACATTGTCCTTCGGGTCCCAGGGACTCGTGGAATTGTCCTTCAGGTCACAGGGACCCTTGGCATTGGTGGTACACTCAATCGGACGTATTAGTTCTGCTACCCTCCCATCGTCCTGCTTTTGAGTCCCCGGGATTCTGGCCAGTGGCTTGTAGTTGTAGTAAAAACAGGAAAGGCAAAGGCGAGTGGAAAGGGAGGTTAAAAAATAAAACTAAAGGCTTGACATCAGTCTACTCATTATTTTTATTACACACACAATATACACTTTAGACACATTTGTCTTCTTGTTGTCGTCATTTTTTTTCACGTCATCTTGTTTTGGACCTGTGCACTTGTTGCACGTGGCTCGGCACAGCCGGGGGAGCAGCTGCAGCATGGCCCGTCGTTTGACTCTGGAGTTGAAGCTGCATCGGATTCTCGTGAGCGGCGTTGCCGCTAGCAATGTCTCCGCTGAAGTCAAGGTACAAAAAGGAGAAAACCCACAAGAGGCCTGCGACAAACACGACGACGACAACCACCACCGTGACTGTGATGGCGGTGGGTGTGCGTCACAAGAGGACCAACACATACACGACCACAGCGGCAAAAAAGACTACTGCTACTACGACGACGACAACAAAGATGATGACCAAGGCCAATGGACGTTGAAGTTCAAGACAAAGAAGGAGAACAAGTGAATGAAGAAGAAGAAGTAGAGGAAGAAGAAGACAAAGACAAAAAGTATAAGTAGGAGAAGACGACGAAGAAGAAGAAGAAGAAGAAGAAGAAGAAGATGGTAGTGAAGACGAGGGGCAAGAGGAGGATGAGGAAACATTTCTGTCAAAAGATGGCAAAGTCAAATGGTCCTCGAAAACGTGTCATCCCAGTGTCCCTAGACCTCATTGCCATGCCACCGAAAAAGACAAACCCGACCAAGAAGAGGACACAACAGACGCTGCTGTTTGTGGCTGCCACAAATCTCGAGGGTCAAAGGAGATGCGCCACAGCCGGAAAGTGGAAAGAGATGGACGTCACGGACCTGCGAGCCTACCTCGGGCTGCTGCTCCTCGCGGGCGTGTACCGGTCCCGCAACGAGGCCTTGGAGAGCCTGTGGCACGAGAGCGGCAGGGCCATTTTCCGTGCCACGATGCCAATCAAGCAGTTCCACGCGTACTCTAGACTGTTGCGATTCGACGACCGTGAGTCAAGAGCTGTCCGCCAAGCCTTGGACAAACTGGCGGCCGTACGAGAGGTGTGTGACGGTGGACGAGCAGCTGGTGCCCTTTAGAGGTGTTGTATTTGTTGCTTTGTTGTTGTTTTCGGGTTTTTTTTGTACCATTGCCGTACAATTGTCTTAGTGTGTGTGTGTGTGTGTGTGTGTGTGTGTTAAATTTTTTCTTCCATCTCTTTCCATCATGTTCCATCTTCTTGTTTGGACACGCCACTTTCACACACCCGAGAGGAATCTGGTCGCCCGCGTGGTGCTGGACGTGACCTAGGGCCTGAGGGGCCTGCGTAACGTGACGTGCGACAACTTTTTCACCTCCTACGTGCTGGTCCAGCGGCTGCTGGTCCAGCGGCTGCTCGTTGAGCGGCTGCTCGTTGAGCGGCGCCTCACCGCGGTGGGCACGATGGGCAAAAACAAGCCTGAGCTGCCGGGGGCGTTGCTCGCCACAAAGGGCCGTGCGGTCTTCTCGTCCAAGTTTGCCTTCACGCCCGTCCCCACTCTGGTGTCCTACGTGCCCAAGAGGCACAGGAACGTGGTGCTGCTGAGCACGCTGCACACGGGGGATGCGCGCGTTGGCGCCGGCAGGCAAGCCAAACCTGACATCATCCTCCACTACAACCACACCAAGGGAGGCGTGGACAACCTGGACAAGCTCGTGGACACATACAGCTGTCGCAGGAAGATGGTGCGCTGGACCCTCGCCGTGTTCCACAACATCCTCGACGTGTCCGCCTACAACGCCTTTGTGCTGTGGCGAGAGCTCAGGCCCGAGTGGATGCGCGGCAAGCTCAACGAGAGGAGGGTGTTCCTCGAGCAGTTGGGAAGGGCGTTTGTGAATCCGCTCATCGAGAGACGGCGGCGTCTGCCTCGCACGGAGGCGTCCGCCGCACTTGTCAAAGCCGTCATCAAACCGAGGAGGTCCTGTGGTGGTGGCGGCTGTAGTGGCGGCAGCGGCGGCGGCACAGTCACAAGGGGCCTAGAGGAGGACGGGGATTCTGAACCGGACACACCGAGGGTGCAAAGCAAAAGGAAGCAGTGTCAGCTCTGTCCAGAGGGAAAGGACTGCAAATCACACATTGTGTGCGGTGGCTGCAAGAGATACATCTGCGGGAGCTTTACGCGGGCCTACTACTGTGCAGACTGTGTTTGTCCTTAGCCTCTTGGCCCGCGTGGACAAAGCCCCGAACAAACCTTGAACCTTTTGGATAAACACACACACACACACACACACACACACACACCCCTGGGTCCCAGGTACCCGCATGGCGAGGCTTAGGCATCAAGGGTAGGAGAAAGATGACATCGAAGGATGAGGGCGCCACGGCATTGGTGGAACTTACGTATAATGGCATGATAATAAGACAGGGGGTCTCCGAGACCCGAAGGATGAGGCCACGATGGCATTTGACATGGAATGAAAGCGGAGTCTGGGGAGCCCGAAGCGGAACAGCAGGCTGGTACAAAAGGTCCCAGAAGCTAAACATGTCCCTGTGACACAAAGGCCAATACAAGGGTTAAATGACACAACAATGTCTGAAAGTGTTCAGGCATGCCAAAGTGTACAACTCATCATGGCAGCAAGCAGAATGTGCAACTCTACGCCTGAACAGGGACTTGAACCCCGGACCCTCAGATTAAAAGTCTGATGCTCTACCGACTGAGCTACCAAGGCTTCTAAACTGAGTGCCTATGGAAAAACAAATCTCCTGAACTACAGATTGAAGTGCAATTAAGTGAAGACCATTAAGCTGTTGCCATGATCACGGTCTTCTGGACAGCAGGAGGGTAGACCATAATTTACACAATGCCTGAGAACACTAATTGTTATTACACAAACTGGTTGAAAATTGGCTAAATTGGCCAAAAAACGGTTAAAAAGCTCAAAGTCACAACTCATCAGGGCCACTAGCAGACTGTGAAAATCCAGCAAACCTGCATGACAGATGACAATAGCGAGAACTTCACATATATCTCACAGTCAAGCTGTTGCCTTACCAGGGACTTGAGCTGTGGTATTCTTTTTCGCTCAAAACGTTGATAACCTAATGCAATTTTATGACTACAGACAAATAAACTTTACTGCTAGTGGGTACAATAAAACAACTCTCCCTCTGGTTCCGCTTCTATTCTCTTAGTGTCCTCATGCGGAAGCACAATACGTAAATCAAGCAAAAGCCCTCGTGAGAGGAAACATCCACCAGATGACTTGCCATCCAAACAGGGAGATGAGTACAGAGATTTGGATGCTAGCAAGATGGATGTAGGTTGCCCATTGTTCATTTAGACGTACCACCAACATTGAAAACAGAGGTCTGTGGAAAAAACAATCTCCTGAACTACAAATTGAGGTGCAAGTAAATGAAGAAGATTAAGCTGTTGCCATGGAAGGACAAATCCACCAGATGACTTGCCATCAAAGCATAGAGATCAGTACTTCATACATATCCCACAATAAAGCTGTCGCCTTACCAAATACTTGAGTTGTGGTATTCGTTTTTACTCAAAACATTGATAATCTAATTCAAACAACACAGCTTCAGACAAGTAAAATTTACTACTGTTTGGGTGCAAAAAAATAACTCTCCCTCTTGTTCCGTTTCTATACTCTTAGCCCTCGTGACAGGAAAAATGCACCAGATGACCTTCTATCCAAGCAGGGAGATGAGTACAGAGATTTGGGTGCTAGCAAGATGGATGTAGGTTGCCCATTGTTCATTTAGACTTACCAGCAACATTGTTATGATACAAACCTGCTTGAAAAGCAGCCACAATTCTTTTTAAAGACTTATGCATGGAACACAAATGATATGGCAGTGTCTGAAGTATTCAGGCATGACAAATGTACAACTCATCTAGCAGAATGTGCAACTCTACGCTTGAACAGGGACTTGAACCCTGGACCCTCAGATTAAAAGTCTGATGCTATACCGACTGAGCTACCCAGGCTTCCAAAACAAAGGGTGGTGGAAAAAACAACCTCCGGAACTACAAATTAAAGTGCACTTAAATGAAGACCATTAAGCTGTTGCCATGATCACGGTCTCCTGGACAGCAGGAGGGTAGACCACGATTTACACATTGCCTGAGAACACCAATTGTTATTGCACAAACTGGTTGAAATTGGCTAAATTGACCAAAACGGTTAAAAAGCTCAAAGTCACAACTCATCATGGCCACTAGCAGACTGTGAACATCCTGCAAACCTGCATGACAGATGACGATAGCGAGCACTTCATACATATCCCAGAATCAAGCTGTTGCCTTACCAGGGACTTGAGCTGTGGTATTCTTTTTCGCTGAAAACGTTGATAACCTAATGCAATTTGTGGACAAATTAACTTTATTGCTGGTGAGTACAATAAAACAACTCTCCCTCTTGATGGGAAAAATCCACCAGATGACTTGCCATCCAAGCAGGGAGATCAGAACAGAGATTTGGGTGCCATCAAGATGGATGGAGGTTGGCCATTGTTCATTTAGAGATAGCACCCGCATTGTTATGATGCAAACCTGCATGAAAAACAGCCACATTTCTTTTTAAAGACTTGTGCATGTTACTTAAATGATACAGTGTCTGAAAGTGTTAAGGATTGCCAAAGTGTACAATTTATCATGGCATCAAGCAAAATGCACAACTGTACGCCTGAACAGGGACTTGAACCCTGGACCCTCAGATTAAAAGTCTGATGCTCTACCGACTGAGCTACCCATGCGTCTAAAAAAGAGGGCTGTGGGAAAAAGAAGTGCCGTTATTGCTTCCTAAACCCAACCGTCCCATTGTTGTCCTGCGTGTCATGGTTAACACAAATATGCCCGTTTCGTACAAGGGCTAATCCCGAATATTAGTAAAGGAAAGTTGCATTAGCCGGGAATTGGACCCGGGTCTCCCGCGCGGCACTCGGGAATTCTTTAGCTATAGCGCCCTAAACTGATTCCCATTCATTTCCTATGGTACTGCTAAACCACTACGGATGTAATATATCCTTGGCCGCTAGAGGGCGCACTCGCCTGCTGTGGTTACTAACACTTGAGTGGATGTGTTTGCATTTACAGTATGTGTGTCATGTTGCTTCCCCTGCTTAGGTTAAATTCAAATGAGTAACTACTAAATATTAATCCTTTAAAAAATGCACACAATGCATGTGTATGAATGAACACATTCTTTATATATTGTTATAAGAAAGTCTGTTTCACTATATAAGACTGAGATAAGCAGGTGAAGTAAAAGATGGGTGTCTTTACTTACTTACTAACACAAGTTTTTGTATTTTGCCGAAAATATAAATGACTGAACATACTTTTTCTGTTGTAGCACCATCAACTAAACTGAAGAGCTCACAAGAAGACGGTAAATTAACTGTTTTGCTTCATCCATTCAAAGCTTTGTCGTAAGTCAAGTTTATTTCATCCATACAAGTAGAAATTACAGTGCTCACACTCGCCATCATACCCATAAAAACTAGAGAATAAATACAATACCACAAATACACTATACAATATTACACATAAATACAATAAAAAAAATAAGATAACAAAACTTATAAAAATATACGTTTAAAGTGCTTGTTGTGCTGTCTAATAGCCTGAGGAATAAAAGAGAGAGCATACCGTTTAGTTTGTGTTTTGCTTCATCCATTTAAAGCTTTGTCATACTCCCTATGCTTTTGTCCGTTATAAACTAATAATTGATTTTTGTTGTTGTCCTTCCCTTTTTGAAACCCAAGTCCTGCCAGCTGTAAAGAGACCTGTGCCCCTTCCTCATGAGCTGAGGTTTCTGATGCCAACAACAGCAGGTCCTCTGCCAACAAAGACGACTGTAACAGTTCCTGGTGTGTATTATTAAAACCATATTTGCATCTTTAAAAAATATCCATCTGTTGTGTCCATCGTAACTGTTGTAAATCCTTTAAAATGTTTAAAATTGTTGTATATCCGATACTGTTCCACAGTTTTAAGACAAGCCGACATTTAGGTGTACAGTCTACTAAGAAAACTGTAATATAAGTAGTTATTAGCCATGAGTAAGTCAAGTAGAACCGTGTTATTTTATATTTAGTTTTGTTTGGCTTTAGTATTTTTTGTGATCATACACTACCTTAAATTGTATAATTAAGGTATTTACTTGACTTAAGATAAAAAAATCTAATAAATACCTATTTATCTTTAATAATGCATCACAGACATGGCCCCAACTGGGATTTGAACCTGCGTCCAGATAATAATTATTAAATATTCAGGAAAAAAAACTCGGCTGGTTCAGCACCTCGGACAGCGTTATTAATGCTGCAACTTCATTGGCTGTCAGCGAATGCCACCTATATGCGACAGGCCCCCACATGGCAGGCGAGAATTCTACCACTGAACCACCAATGCTAGACATGCTTTGAATTGCACCACTGAAAGAAAGTAGTCTGCATGTCTACATTATGTTTTCACAAGTGTCAGCAAAAAGATAATTTTATCCATCTTCCATCAAACACGGATCACAGCCTATTGGGCTGCCTAGTGCACCAACAATCAAAATGGAGCTAACATGCATGACTGAAATCTAGAAGTTAACATCACCAGAAATTTGCTGTTTGCCTTCACACAAACATTCCCCTTAAGTGCAAGGGCTAATTCAGAATAGTACTAAAGGAAACCTGCATTGGCCGGGAATCGGACCCAGGTTTCCCGCATGGCAGGCGAGAATTTGACCACTGAACCACCAATGCTTGACGCACATTAAACTGCACCACTGAAAAAAATCTGTCTGCATGGCACCATTATGTTTTCACAAGTGTCAGCAAAAAGGTAATTTTATCCGTCTTCAAGCAACCCCGGATCCCAGTCTCTTGGGCTGCCTAGTGCACCAACAAACAAAATGGAGCTAACATGCATGACTGAAATCAAGTGGTTAACATGACCAGAAATAAGTTGTTTGCCTTCACACAAACATGCCCCTTTTGTGCAGGGGTTAATTCCAAATAGTAGTGAAGGAAAAGTTCATTGGCTGGGAATCAGACCCAGGTCGCCCACACGGCAGACAAGAA
Source organism: Etheostoma spectabile (assembly GCF_008692095.1). Classification (NCBI taxonomy): domain Eukaryota; kingdom Metazoa; phylum Chordata; class Actinopteri; order Perciformes; family Percidae; genus Etheostoma; species Etheostoma spectabile. The sequence goes on along the minus strand of NW_022602819.1, from coordinate 51,979 downwards.
TTCTACCACTGAACCACCAATGCTTGATTGGGTCAAAATTGCACCAGTGAAAACAATCAGTCCGCATGGCCACATTATGTTTTCACAAATGTCAGCAAAAAAATCTAATTACAAAAAGAATTAAAGGAAAACTGCATTGGCCAAGAACCGGACCCCGGTCTCAAGACTACGGGGTTGAGAGAGCACAAGACTCCAGGAAAGGAAGAAGTTGAGTTAGTAACATGCATTAATGGGATGAGATTGCATACAGATGGAGAGAAGGAGGAGAGAGGTGCTTAGTGCTCAAATCAAAATCAAAAAGAAGCAGAAACAGATAGTGGCAATAAAGTCAGATATTTTAATAAGTGGAAGAAACAATATGATTATATTATTAGAGTCTACTTGAAGCTTTTTATATTTGTCACTCTCTCTCACTCACAGACCTACACACACACACACACACAGTGTACTACCACGTTGTTCTGCATCTATCTCCTCCAGCCCTTGACATTTAGCAGCCCCACTCCCAACACACACAGACACACACACACACACACACACACACACACACACACACGCCACAAGGTCTACTTACTAATGCATATACACATCAACTTTATTTTGGATTAATGCATATACACAACTTTATTTTGGATTAATGCAAATACAAATCAACTTTCTTTTTAGAATTTGAACATGCATTGTCACCAGACTTTAGTTTGATCTGAGGAACAGGAGGTCAGCACAGGCCATGATCGTAGAATGCAGGCACATTTTGGTCTGGTAAATTACAAGGATTTTTACACTGGGATGGAACTCCTAATCTTGCGATTGACAGCATATCCACCGCAATACAGCCACCTGATACTGTGCAGAACTCAGGCATTCCCACTCTCTAAAACATCACCGCCCAACGTGGGGCTCGAACCCACGACCCTGAGATTAAGAGTCTCATGCTCTACCGACTGAGCCAGCCAGGCACTTCTCAAGTTTAAAGTTGCGGTCCAAAAGTTTTACTTAAAACTTCTGAAATGTTACAGTTCTAGAATGTTACTTGGCAGTTCTAGAATGTTAGGTTGAAGTTCTAGAATGTTAAGCTGCCATTCTACAATGTTAGCTTTAAATTATAAAATGTTAAGCTGCAGTTCTAGAATGTTATGATGAAGTACTAGAATATAAAGATGCAGTTCTAGAAAGTTAAGCTGCAATTCAAGAACAATAGGTTGAAGTCTTAGAATTTTTAAAAGTTCCGTTCCAAAAGGTTGCTCATAGTCCTAAAATGTTACATTGTAGTTCGAGAATATTAAGTTGCAGATCTAGAATGTTAGGTTTAAGTTTTAGAATATTTAACTGCAGTTCTGGAATGTTCAATTGCAGTTCTAGAACAATAAGATGTAGTTTTTGAATATTACGAGTTATGGTCCTAAAATGTTACTTACAGTTCTACAATGTTATTTGTAGTTCTAGAATGTTAGGTTTAATTTCTAGAATGTTAAGTTGTCGATCTAGAATGTTAGGTCAAACTTCAAGAATGTTAACCTGCAGTTCTGGAATGTTAGGTTGCAGTTCTGGAACAATAGTTTGAAGTTGTAGAATTTTAAGAGTAGTGGTCCTAAACTGTTAATTACAGTTTTAAAATGTTACATTATAGTTCTAGAATGTTAAGTTGCAGTTCTAGAACAATAGGTTGAAGTTTTAGAATTTGAACATGCATTGTCACCAGACTTTAGTTTGATCTGAGGAACAGGAGGTCAGCACAGGCCATGATTGTAGAATACAGACACTTTTTAGTCTGGTAAATAACAGGGATTGCTAATCTTGTGATTGACAGACGATCTGCCCCAATACAGCCACATTATACGGTGCAGAACTCAAGCAATCCCTCTCTCTAAAACACCAACGCCCAACGTGGCGCTTGAACCCACGACCCTAAGATTAAGAGTCTCATGCTCTACCGACTGAGCTAGCCAGGCATTTCTCAAGTTTTGAGCTGCGGTCCAAAAATTTTACTTAAAGGTTTTGAAATGTTACAGTTCTAGAATGTTACTTGGCAGTTCTAGAATGTTAGGTTGAAGTTCTAGAATGTTAAGCTGCAATTCTACAATTTTAGCTTTAAATTCTAGAATGTTAAGCTGCAGTTGTAGAATTTTAGGTTGAAGTTCAAGAATGTAAAGATGCAGTTCTAGAAAGTTAAGCTTTCATTCTGGAAATCTGAGTTGCAATTCAAGAACAATAGGTTGAAGTTTTAGAATTTTTAAAAGTTCCGTTCCCAAAAGGTTGCTCATAGTCCTAAAAGGTTACATTGTAGTTCTAGAATGTTAGGTTGAAGTTCTAGAATGTTAAGCTGCCATTCTACAATGTTAGCTTTAAATTCTAGAATATTTAACTGCAGTTCTGGAATGTTCAATTGCAGTTCTAGAACAATAAGATGTAGTTTTTGAATATTAAGAGTTATGGTCCTAAAATGTTACTTACAGTTCTACAATGTTATTTGTAGTTCTAGAATGTTAAGAGTTGCGGTCCAAAACTGTTAATTACAGTTCTAAAATGTTACATTGTAGTTCTAGAATGTTGAGTTGCAGTTCTAGAACAATAGGTTGAAGTTTTAGAATTTCAACATGCATTGTCACCAGACTTTAGTTTGATCTGAGGAACATGAGGTCAGCACAGACCATGATCGTAGAATGCAGGCACATTTCAGTCTGGTAAATTTCATGGATTTTTATACAAGGATGGAACTCCTAATCTTGCGATTGACAGCATATCCACCGCAATACAGCCACCTGATACTGTGGAGAACTGAGAAATTCCCACTCTCTAAAACACCACCGCCCAACGTGGGGCTCAACCCACGACCCTGAGATTAAGAGTCTCATGCTCTACCGACTGAGCTAGCCAGGCACTTCTCAAGTTTTAAGTTGCGGTCCAAAAATTAGGTTGAAGTTCTAGAATGTTAAGCTGCCATTCTACAATGTTAGCTTTAAATTCTAGAATGTTAAGTTGCAGTTCTAGAATGTTAGGTTGAAGTTCTAGAATGTAAAGATATAGTTCTAGAAAGTTAAGCTTTCATTCTAGAAATTTGAGTTGCAATTCCAGAACAATAGGTTGAAGTTTTAGAATTTGTATAAGTTGCATTCCCAAAAGGTTGCTCATAGTCCTAAAATGTTACATTGTAGTTTTAGAATGGTAAGCTGCAGTTCTGGAATGTTAAGTTGCAGTTCTAGAACAATAGGTTGTAGTTTTAGAATTTTAAGAGTCATGGTCCTAAAATGTTACTTACAGTTCAACAATGTTATGTTGTAGTTCTAGAACGTTAAGCTGCCATTATACAATGTAAAGTTGCAATTCAAGAACAATAGGTTGAAGTTTTAGAATATTTGTAAGTTGCGGTCCCAAAATGTTACTTACAGTTCTAAAAGATTACATCTTAGATCTAGAATGGTAAATTGCAGTTCTAGAATGTTAGGTTTGAGTTCTAGAATGTTAATATTCAGTTCTAGAATGTCAGGTTTAAGTTCAAGAATGTTAAGCTGCAGTTCTGGAATGTTAAGTTGCAGTTCTAGAACAATAGGTTGTAGTTTTAGAATTTTAGGAGTCATGGTCCTAAAATGTTACTTACAGTTCAACAATGTTATGTTGTAGTTCGAGAATGTTAAGCTGCCATTATACAATGTAAAGTTGCAATTCAAGAACAATAGGTTGAAGTTTTAGAATATTTGTAAGTTGCGGTCCCAAAATGTTTCTTACAGTTCTAAAAGATTACAGCTTAGTTCTAGAATGGTAAATTGCAGTTCTAGAATGTTAGGTTTGAGTTCTAGAATGTTAATATTCAGTTCTAGAATGTTAGGTTTAAGTTCAAGAATGTTAAGCTGCAGTTCTGGAATGTTAAGTTGCAGTTCTAGAACAATAGGTTGTAGTTTTAGAATTTTAAGAGTTATGGTCCTAAAATATTACTTACAGTTCTACAATGTTGTGTTGTAGTTCTAGAATGTTACATTTAATTTCTAGAATGTTTAGCTGTTAATCTAGAATGTTAGGTCAAAGTTCAAGAATGTTAACCTGCAGTTCTGGAATGTTAAGTTGCAGTTCTGGAAGAATAGGTTGAAGTTATAGGATTTTAAGAGTTACGGTCCTAAAATGTTAATTGCAGTTCTAAAATGTTACATCGTAGTTCTAGATGATCTAGGATGCAGCAGAGGGAAGAAGAAAACGGTGGTGACAGAACAAAGGAAGAGAGAGTAAAGCCGAGAAACGAACCAACGGGCTGGAGAAGTGCCAACGAGTCGAAACGAACCGAAGTGCGGGTAGACTCGGGGTGGTGCAGACTAGATTACGTCCTTAGAATCCAAAGAAGAGGGGGACTGCAGCCACCCAAACGAGGAGTTCAAAGCGAAAACGAAGATAAGTAAAGGAAAGTCTGCCAGCTGTCCTCGGAGAATGTGTGGGCAAAGAACTGCTTTGTGACTTGTTTGATTGAGAGCTCTCTCCTTGTTCTCTCCCAGTGTCAGCCAGGTGGGAACGCAACACGCAACGCGGACCGGTGAAAAGAAGACCCTAGGTTTCCCGGGCAGGATTCAGCTGTCCTTAGGATAACCAGCACCACGGACTGTAAAGAACACTGAGCACAACTGACAAGGACATTACTCTTAAGATATTTAGCTTTTACTAATTAGTTGTAATACCTGTTTATTCGTAGTTGTTTTATTACTCTTTTAACTTGGGTTTTAGAATAAAAGTGTTATATGCTGTAAGATGCTTGGTCTGTGTCCTGTTTTGTCAGTGGAAAGATTAATTTGCTGGTATACCTTTTTAGTTAGTTTAGAAAGCACCTCCCCACCTCTTGGGGGGGGGGGGGGGGGTGACATATACAGCAGCAACACAAGTTCAAATTTCAATGATACCTAATTTTTATGGTGATTACGAGACTGAATGCAAAGTGTGTATCCCCCATGTAACTCAAAGCCTATCACCTCCAGTCAATCCTATCAAATGTGGAGCTCCTTCAAGTTACATTAACGATCAGGTGACTCCTCAACATGCCCCCACCAACATACTGTTTACAGTCTAAATGGCCAATGACATTAAACCTTTAATCCCCTGTAAAACCTTTTTCACCTATACTGTGGCTTAAAACACATTCCACCGAGATTTGCACTCAGATTGCTGGATTCAGAGTCCAGAATGCTAACCATTACACCATGGAACCTTTAAAAGTGTTGCAAGTGTTTGCTTGACAGTTTCTTTCATAATATCCACATAACATTGATTATGATATGATATTGAAGGCACACAATCACAACGAAGATGAAAAAGCAATTTTTGGACAACTAAAGTCATTTAGTTAGCTAAGCATTCAGAGGATGTGGGAAAAGGCAAGTCAAGAACAGGTTTTCCAAAAGTAGAATGGGAGCCAGAGCGTTCCTCTCCTGTGGAACCAGTTTCCAGTTTGGGTTCAGGAGGCAGACACCATCTCCACATGTAAGAGTAGGCTTAAGACTTCTCCTCTTTGATAAATCCTATAGGTAGGGCTGGCTTGGGTGAGTCCTGAACCATCCCTTAGTTGTGCTGCTATAGGCCTAGACTACTGGTGGACTTCCCATGATGCACTAGGTACCTCTCTCCTCCTCCTTCTCTCCATCTGTATGCAACCTCATATGCCTTTGAGATACAAGAACTTCTTCACTTGCGTAAATGGCCTATTTGTGCAAACAAAAGGTGGAAGCAGATGATCTTGGGTGTAGGGTTTGGTGATTTTATTACCCCTAAAGTGTCTGCCGGTGCTTAGCATTATTAGCACCACACTCAAACCATCTGAGCTAACCGGCCTGCTTTTTAACTGTTTAAAATAACAGATGTCAGACACTGTTGTATCATGTAAGTAACATGCACAAGTCTTTAAAAAGAAATGTGGCGGTTTTTCATGCAGGTTTGCATCATAACAATGCGGGTGCTATCTCTAAATGAACAATGGCCAACCTACATCCATCTTGATAGCACCCAAATCTCTGTGCTGATCTCCCTGCTTGGATGGCAAGTCATCTGGTGGATTTTTCCCGTCAAGAGGAAGCGGATCAAGAGGGAGAGATGTTTTATTGTACCCACCAGCAATGAAGTTTTTTTGTCTGAAGCCGTAAAATTGCATCAAGTTATCAACGTTTTCAGCAAAGAAGAATACCACAGCTCAAGTCCCTGGTAAGGCAACAGCTTGATTCTGGGATATGTATGAAGTGCTCGCTAACGTCATCTGTCATGCAGGTTTGCAGGATGTTCACAGTCTGCTAGTGGCCATGATGAGTTGGGACTTTGAGCTTTTTAACCGTTTTGGTCAATTTAGCCAATTTTCAACCAGTTTGTGCAATAACAATTGGTGTTCTCAGGCATTGTGCAAATTATGGTCTACCCTCCTGCTGTCCAGAAGACCGTGATCATGGCAACAGCTTAATGGTCTTAATTTACTTGCACTTTAATTTGTAGTTCAGGAGATTGTTTTTTCCACAGTCCTCTGTTTTAGAAGCCTGGGTAGCTCAGTCGGTAGAGCATCAGACTTTTAATCTGAGGGTCCAGGGTTCAAGTCCCTGTTCAGGTGTAGAGTTGCACATTCTGCTAGATGAGTTGTCCATTTGACATGCCTGTATGGACAAATTCAGACACTATCATGTGTGTTCCATGCACAAGTCTTTAAAAAGAATTGTGACTGTTTTTCAAGCAGGTTTGTATCATAACAATGTTGCTGGTAAGTCTAAATGAACAATGGGCAACCTACATCCATCTTGCTAGCACCCAAATCTCTGTACTCATCTCCCTGCTTGGATAGTATGTCCAAGGACATACCCCATATGTTCTATAACCCTTTTCATTGGTTTGCTACCACTCTTAAATAATTCCTTTCATTGTATCAATCTCAGAAATAACCAAAGAATGACAAATTCCATTCATGTGCTTGTGCCAGTGTTCAACCACCTGTCACTGTATTTTAGCAGCAGTAGTGTTTTTTTTTTTTTAAAACAACTACCCCGTGTGAGGGTTGAACTCTCACAGCGCTGCCTACTAGAGTGCGGATCGGGACGGATTTTTCTGTCCGAGCCCGGCCCGCGTCCGACAGAGCAGTAACCGAACCCGACCCGAGGGCATTACGACAGGCATTAAGATATTTATGTCCGAGCCCGACCCTAGCCCGACACAGTTAAAATCGCATTTGTTTCTCATACTAATGACACATGTACGTTTGTTTGTGTGGAAGCTTTTATTAAGCAATTGTAGGAAGGCATTCGGAAATGTCAACAGATGAGCGCATAAATGCACACGGGGCAACAAGCGCCATTACCTACATAATAAGCTGTTTTAAATTCAAAATGTTCAACGCCTTATCGCGCTGATGTGACCGAGCCCGACCCGAACCCCAGCATCCTTTCTAAAAATCTGTTCGAACCCGGCCCGGCCCGTCGGGTACCGTCCGGTCCCGTCGGGCTAGGGTCGGGTATCCATCCTCTACTGCCTACTGCGCCAACGAGGCCATGAAAGGCATTGCAATGGTTCGCAAAATTTCAGAAAAACTAACAATTTGGTCGTCAATCTTGATAAAAACAATGTATGTGGAGACCAATGTTCTCTGCGACTGTGTGCAAAGGTTGTATACATGTATGCATGGTGTATGCATGGATGAGTGTGAGGTAACGACTATTTGGGCTCACACCTTAACACACCCGAAGCATCTCAGCCTAAAATCACGCTGCACCTCAAAGGACTCTCAAGCACTCCCAGCTGTGCTTTTGCAGAAGAGCGCCTTGTTTTCTTTTAGCTTGGAAAAGGCTTTAGCTTATGACAAGGTAAACAGATGGCACCATTGTGCTACTCATTAGTGTGTCCACTTCAGTTATGTATTGAAGCACATCCTTAGAGCTAATGGCCCTCATTTATTAACCTAACGTACGACAGGCTTCACGTGAGATTCATGAAACGTTCGTATCACACCAATCAGAGCGTAAGAATGATCGTACATTGATAAATGCAGCGGCTAGAAACGATTGTAATTTAAATATCACGCCCCAATATATTCTCAGTTTTGAGGCCTCGCCTCTATAATTTATGACATGGCCAGACATAATCCGGCTAAGAAGCGGCACTTTTCAGAGGTGGGGATTTAAAGCCTGACATCCCAGGTGCTCTGGTGCAGCCAGACACCACCAGGCCCAGGGGAATATGCCGCCTAAGAAAAATGCAATCCTACCCGATGAGAAGAATAAACATTGTGAAAATAACGAAAATATGAATACATTAAACATATACGGGCATTGAACATATTGCTGCAGTCTCAGTCTTTGGATGGTATAGGTAGCGCCCTGTCAGACATGTCATGATATCATGACATGTTTAATTTACTATATAATAATTTTTGAGACAGGTCCTATTGAAGATCTGTTAAATCAGTCAGGATGGCCGAGCGGTCCAAGGCGCTGCATTTAGGTAGCAGTCTCCACTGGAGGTGTGGCTTCAAATCCCACTTCTGACAACTAGTGTTTTCATTTGGAACTAATGTCTAAGAGTTGATATTGGGAATAAAGAACTTAGCAGTTCTTTGTATTTAAGAGGACATGAATGTGCATGAGAAACGCAATTCCAAGTGCAGCGTTTTGTGAGCATCTTTATTGACAACACATGCAAAGTTCCTTAGGGGCCCGTAGTGGATGAAATGGTAAAACATTTGGCCCTGGATGCATAGAATTCCTGCCATATTGAGCGACAAAGTTTGGGTGTCCTGAAAAAAGGGTCTTGAACTCTGTCTCGCCGACCTTTTTTTTACTGTTTCTTGTTATGTCACGGCAAGAAGTATTATGCTTTTGAGTCGTTTGTCCATCTCTACATCAGAATCAGAAATAAAAAAAACATCAGACGTATGCAGTCTCTGTGGCGCAATAGATCAGCGCAGTCGGCTGTTAACCGAAAGGATGGTGGTTCAAGTCCACCCAGGGACGTTTGTTGCTTAAATAATCTGGAGTGGGCCAACTCTAGGGTTTATCATTCTGCAGGTGAATATAGAGCAGCCCAAAGATAACCCAAGTGGCCTTACCTTTATCTGAAGGTACAGTTCTGAAAACCATGTACTGTACATCTTTACGGTCATTGGTATGCAGGTCACTTGATGTAATACAAGCAAATACATAAGGCCAGACAGAGACAAAAAGTGAGAAAAAAGAAAAAGAGACTAGCTGTCTAAAGGATAACCAGTTGAGATTGTGTGCGTCTTTGAGAACTGTTAGTCATATAACTGATGTTGTCAGTTCATTTAAACTAATGAGGAAGAATTTGACAAATCAAAATCAATTCCAGGAACTTATTCTTTCAAACATCACACCTGAGTCTCTCAAGTCCTGACCATTCCCTGACCGGGAATTGAACCTGGGCCGCGGCGGTGAGAGCGCCGAATCCTAGCCACTACACCATCAGGGAGTCACATCTTTCAAATTTATCTTTGTAGATGTGAGTTTTCTTTTCACTTCCTGGAATGACTCATATTGTTTTAGGTGAGGAATGACTCCTGGCTAGAGCTTCAGAAGGCAGGACATGACAGATTACACATCTGTCACATAGTCAGTTTGTATTCTTAAATACCAAGTCTCTTGCTGTTCCTTGACTAGTTGGCCACCCCTGCTTTGCATCGCTCCAGGTATGTAGAAAAAAAATTTGTTATGCACCTTTGCGTTGCGCTAAAATGTCAAAATTTGGACCTGAATCCAACAATAACATTACTTGACTCTCACATACATTGGTTTTCAGTTAAAAATGTTGGTTAGGGGTTTAGTTACTGCTTGAAAAAATGAAAATAATTGTTATTGAGATAGAGGCAGATGAAATGTTTATGACCCATCAATGAGGACAAAAGGATACATCCGCTGTCGGGGTCTGATTTAAAGGAAATGGTACTCTTTAAAACGTTAAACTAATGAGGAAGAATTTGACAAATCAACCAAAAACTTGCTCTTTTAAATCTGTATCTGTCAAGTCCTGACCATTCCCTGACCAGGAATTGAACCCCGGCCGCAGCGGTGAGAGCGCCAAATCCTAGTCATTAGACCATCAGGGAGTTACATCTATCAAATTTAATTTAACATATTGTTGGTTATATTGTTTTTGGCAAGAAATGGCGCATGGTTAGAGATTTAGAAGGCAGTGGTGCAAAATGCAAAACTGCCTGTTTTGATTTAATTACATGGAAATAATACAAAAACAGAGGTGTAGTTAGGTCCGTGTACGTTTTGATCGTTTGTTTTTTCGTTTAAACCACAAAACGAAATAACGAGAAAACCACCGTTTTTCGTTTGTCGTTTCAAACCAAAAACAAAGAGACGGTAAAAAGAGAGCCGTTCTTCCGTTTTGGTTTCTGAAGTCAAAAAACGAAAAACGAGTAAACCAATTTCAAATAACGGACCGTTTTTTGTTTTTTGAAATTCTTATTTTCATTTCTCCGTTTGAAGATCTACATTACAAGAAAGACAGGTGGGCCGGAAGTAATAGTAAATATAGCCTATAAAAATAAAAGCCAAGCTTTTATAACGGGTAAATTGTGCTGCACTAACGTTATACCAGAGTAACGTTAGAAGAAAAAAATCAATCAATAAATAGGCTGATATGAACCTGGACCCAAAGAAAAATGTTAGCAACAGTAGTTTATTATAGTTATTTAATATCGAGCCTATCCACGTGCACATCACCAGCCCCGTTTAATGAGCGCATTGTTTGGTTCAATACAGTTGGTAATAGAGGGTAACCTGAGAACTTGTGTGTGCAGAGTTGGTACTGCTAGCGCTATATTAAATAATTAAGTTCATATTTAATGTGGTTTCCCCACAACGGACCAAACTGTTCCCCCTTTCAACCAGCAGATGGCAGTCTTTAAATGACTGACTGTAATGTGCCTATGGGAACTGTTTTAAATCAAGATTACTGATACAGATGTATTTATTGTTGTTCACTTCATTTGGTTTTTGATTTTATTTGTAACCTAGCTATCACCATCATCATCATCATTATTCACCCCAATCCCAGAGTTAAACCTGCATGCCCTTCTGTTTTAACCTGATTCTAACACTGCTATCAGCTTCTTAGCAGCTCAGACAACAAACTCCCATCAGAAATGTCCTAATGTAGGCCATCTGGGGTTCCTCACATGAGCTGCTTGCTTCCTCATCCTTCCACAACATTTCAATCATTTTAAGGTCAGAACTTTTGACTTGGCTTTTCCAAAACATTCATTTTATTCTTCTTTAAGGTAGGTGGGTAGATTTATTTTGTCACAATATAACAGGTTATATAGTATGAAGTATAAATTGAGTTTGTAACTCCCTTCTCTCATAGCAGAAAATATAAGTTAATATACTGTAGAAGCAATTATAAAAATGGTAAACAGAAATAAACTCTAACTAGTGGAGCAGTGCTGGGGATGAATTAGAATGTGAGAGTCTGAGAGCTTTGGAAGAAAAGCTGCTCTGCAGTCTGGTGGTGCGGCAGCAGAAACCTCTATATCCCTTCCCAGAAGGCAGCATGGTGATCAGGCTGTGGCTGGGGGGGTACTGTCCTTTAGGATCCTTTGGGCTCTGCGTATACACCTCACTCCCTGATATCACTGAAGCTGGGGAGATGGGTACCAATGATCCTCTGAGCAGTTTTAACCTCCCGCTGTAGAGCCCTCAGGTCCTGGTCATGGTCCTGGTCCTGGGCCGTGCACATCCCATGCCAGTTTGGGATGTTTCCAGTCAGGATGCTTTCTATTGCTCCTCTCTAAAAGCTGACAATAACTTGGCGTGGGAATTTGGCTGATGTAGTCAGGAGTGTGTGTAGTTTTTATTTTAAGAGGGTTGTTGTTGGGGGGCCTGTTAAATTGAGTTATGTTCATCTGTTGCTGACCATCGTGGTGATGTCATTTTAGGCAAATAATAAATTATTAACTTGTTCAAATTCTTTCTATTATGTTCACTTGCAGAATAGTTAAGTTTAGTTGAAATGTCCCTTTGTTGTTAATCTATTGTTATTTTATGTAAATAATAAATGAATCAATTTATTTATTAAAATGTTTAGATTATGTTCACTTGCTTGTTGTCTATTACACACACTAGAGCCACACCCCCCACTGGACTGTAGGTCTATATGTGAGACATGTTTTTAAATTTGTGAGTGTCACAGTCAACTCCTAAAACAGTTCACGCAGTATAATAGCACACATGGAAATCAGCCAAACATTATGACGAGAAAGAGCTCATTTTGGTGAGTAGGCTATTGACTTAAGCAGCAGGGCAAAGAAACGTGATTTGTGAAAGCAGTTATAATGAAAACAATGGAAAATGTTTAGCTTTCCAAAGTTACTGAACATAAAACTTAATTTCTCTTTCATCTCCATATGACAGCAGTTTGCACACAGCAGGCATGGTGCGACACCTACTGGTCTGTTTTTGTAATCGTTTTGAACTGCCCTTGATGGTCCATTACGTGGAAACCACAATAAAGATACATTTAATTATTTAATATAGCGCTAGCAGTACCAACTCTGCACACACAAGTTCTCAGGTTACCCTCTATTACCAGCTGTATTGAACCAAACAATGCGCTCATTAAACGGGGCTGGTGATGTGCACGTGGATAGGCTCGATATTAAATAACTATAATAAACTACTGTTGCTAACATTTTTCTTTGGGTCCAGGTTCATATCAGCCTATTTATTGATTGATTTTTTTTTCTTCTAACGTTACTCTGGTATAACGTTAGTGCAGCACAATTTACCCGTTATAAAAGCTTGGCTTTTATTTTTATAGGCTATATTTACTACTACTTCCGGCCCACCTGTCTTTCTTGTAATGTAGATCTTCAAACGGAGAAATGAAAATAAGAATTTCAAAAAACAAAAAACGGTCCGTTATTTGAAATTGGTTTACTCGTTTTTCGTTTTTTGACTTCAGAAACCAAAACGGAAGAACGGCTCTCATTTTACCGTCTCTTTGTTTTTGGTTTGAAACGACAAACGAAAAACGGTGGTTTTCTCGTTATTTCGTTTTGTGGTTTAAACAAAAAAACAAACGATCAAAACGTACACGGACCTAGTTATTACTTGGAAATGCTTCCGGTAGTTTCTGAAATAAAAACCATGAATCAGTGGTGGAAAATGCAAAACTGCCTGTTTCAATTTTGTTACATGGTAATATTAGAATTATAGAGGTGCAGAGATTAGAGATGCAGAGATTACCTGGAAATACTTACCATGAAATATGTCTTGTCCTTCACGTACGTAACGCAGTGCAATCTGACCAACAGCTAAACACCTTCCACCATCAAGCACTGGCGACCGGGATCCTTGTAACACGTTTATTTGAGTAACAAAGGGTGAAACTGGGAGAAAACACAATGACCAGTTACTTTGATATTAATGAGTCACAGATATTAGACAAAGATAATTGTAAAAACAATATAACTACACAACAGGCTAGCAAAAATGTAAGATGAAATAAAGAAACATGTAATGTATTGTTATACAGTGTACGTAGTATAACCTATGTTGGGTATCTAAATAAACTAAGATATACTTACATGTGGCATTACCCAAGATAAAAGTGGCAAACTAGCTTACTGAAGTATACCGTCAGTTAGGGCTGAACAATATTGTGTTTTAGCATTGACATCGCAATGTGCACATGCGCGAAAGTCACATTGCAGGACGTTACGATGTTGACGTTAATACTTTTTTGCTGCTTGATAGAAAAGTAACCTTTCACCGTTTCTCCTTTACATGATTATTACCATCCGACCGTTCCCCTTTAAGACAGGTAGCCATGTGGGCAACGTGTGGATGTGACGTTAGTCCGACGGGGTTTGGTATGGGAAGTGAGGCTCTTCGCGTGTAGAAAAGTAGCCTACCGTTGGCAACAGCTGCCTCTGACACAGTGATGTCATAGTATTTGATGGGTAGTGAGTGACGCTACAGTAGTTGGGGTTTTAAGTTCTCCTCAAATACAAACTAAACCCCCTGATTAATGCAACATAATCACAACGTCTCCCGGCCATTTCCCACCGCACAAAGCTGCAACCAGTCAGGCTAAAGCTAATATAGTTAGCTTCAAGAAACAAGCAGAAAGCTGCTACCAGCCAGGCTAAAGCTAAAATAGTTCGCTTAAAGAAACAAGCAGAAAGCTGCTATCAGCCAAGCTAAAGCTAATATAGTTAGCTTAAAGAAACCAGCAGAAAGCTGCTACCAGCCAGGCTAAAGCTAAAATAGTTAGCTTAAAGAAACAAGCAGAAAGGCGCTACCAGCCAGGCTAAAGCTAAAATAGTTAGCTTAAAGAAACAAGCAGAAAGCTGCTACCAGCCAGGCTAAAGCTAATATAGTTAGCTTAAAGAAACAAGCAGAAAGCTGCTACCAGCCAGGCTAAAGCTAATACAACTAGCCCAAAGAAACAAGAGTCATGCAGGTCTGGTCAGTTTATCAAACTGACGAGTTGGCCTCGCTAGTCGACCACA